>NW_027328069.1:0-68735 GCF_047675955.1 Chlorocebus sabaeus | reverse complement strand
TCCAAATATCCCTTTGCCAATTCCACAAGAACAGCCTTAGCGAAAGGCTTCTTGAAGGGAAAGATGTAACTCTGTGAGATGAATTAACAGAACACAGAGCAGTTTCTCAGAAAGCTTCTTTCCAGTTTTGAACGGAAGATATTTCCTTTTTCACCATAGCCCTCTATGGGCTTCCAAATATCCCTTTGCCAATTCCACAAGAACAGCCTTAGCGAAAGGCTTCTTGAAGGGAAAGATGTAACTCTGTGAGATGAATTAACAGAACACAGAGCAGTTTCTCAGAAAGCTTCTTTCCAGTTTTGAACGGAAGATATTTCCTTTTTCACCATAGCCCTCTATGGGCTTCCAAATATCCCTTTGCCAATTCCACAAGAACAGCCTTAGCGAAAGGCTTCTTGAAGGGAAAGATGTAACTCTGTGAGATGAATTAACAGAACACAGAGCAGTTTCTCAGAAAGCTTCTTTCCAGTTTTGAACGGAAGATATTTCCTTTTTCACCATAGCCCTCTATGGGCTTCCAAATATCCCTTTGCCAATTCCACAAGAACAGCCTTAGCGAAAGGCTTCTTGAAGGGAAAGATGTAACTCTGTGAGATGAATTAACAGAACACAGAGCAGTTTCTCAGAAAGCTTCTTTCCAGTTTTGAACGGAAGATATTTCCTTTATCACCATAGCCCTCTATGGGCTTCCAAATATCCCTTTGCCAATTCCACAAGAACAGCCTTAGCGAAAGGCTTCTTGAAGGGAAAGATGTAACTCTGTGAGATGAATTAACAGAACACAGAGCAGTTTCTCAGAAAGCTTCTTTCCAGTTTTGAACGGAAGATATTTCCTTTTTCACCATAGCCCTCTATGGGCTTCCAAATATCCCTCTGCCAATTCCACAAGAACAGCCTTAGCGAAAGGCTTCTTGAAGGGAAAGATGTAACTCTGTGAGATGAATTAACAGAACACAGAGCAGTTTCTCAGAAAGCTTCTTTCCAGTTTTGAACGGAAGATATTTCCTTTTTCACCATAGCCCTCTATGGGCTTCCAAATATCCCTTTGCCAATTCCACAAGAACAGCCTTAGCGAAAGGCTTCTTGAAGGGAAAGATGTAACTCTGTGAGATGAATTAACAGAACACAGAGCAGTTTCTCAGAAAGCTTCTTTCCAGTTTTGAACGGAAGATATTTCCTTTTTCACCATAGCCCTCTATGGGCTTCCAAATATCCCTCTGCCAACTCCACAAGAACAGCCTTAGCGAAAGGCTTCTTGAAGGGAAAGATGTAACTCTGTGAGATGAATTAACAGAACACAGAGCAGTTTCTCAGAAAGCTTCTGTCCAGTTTTGAACGGAAGATATTTCCTTTTTCACCATAGCCCTCTATGGGCTTCCAAATATCTCTTTGCCAATTCCACAAGAACAGCCTTAGCGAAAGACTTCTTGAAGGGAAAGATGTAACTCTGTGAGATGAATTAACAGAACACAGAGCAGTTTCTCAGAAAGCTTCTTTCCAGTTTTGAACGGAAGATATTTCCTTTTTCACCATAGCCCTCTATGGGCTTCCAAATATCCCTTTGCCAATTCCACAAGAACAGCCTTAGCGAAAGGCTTCTTGAAGGGAAAGATGTAACTCTGTGAGATGAATTAACAGAACACAGAGCAGTTTCTCAGAAAGCTTCTTTCCAGTTTTGAACGGAAGATATTTCCTTTTTCACCATAGCCCTCTATGGGCTTCCAAATATCCCTTTGCCAATTCCACAAGAACAGCCTTAGCGAAAGGCTTCTTGAAGGGAAAGATGTAACTCTGTGAGATGAGTTAACAGAACACAGAGCAGTTTCTCAGAAAGCTTCTTTCCAGTTTTGAACGGAAGATATTTCCTTTTTCACCATAGCCCTCTATGGGCTTCCAAATATCCCTTTGCCAATTCCACAAGAACAGCCTTAGCGAAAGGCTTCTTGAAGGGAAAGATGTAACTCTGTGAGATGAATTAACAGAACACAGAGCAGTTTCTCAGAAAGCTTCTTTCCAGTTTTGAACGGAAGATATTTCCTTTTTCACCATAGCCCTCTATGGGCTTCCAAATATCCCTTTGCCAATTCCACAAGAACAGCCTTAGCGAAAGGCTTCTTGAAGGGAAAGATGTAACTCTGTGAGATGAATTAACAGAACACAGAGCAGTTTCTCAGAAAGCTTCTTTCCAGTTTTGAACGGAAGATATTTCCTTTTTCACCATAGCCCTCTATGGGCTTCCAAATATCCCTTTGCCAATTCCACAAGAACAGCCTTAGCGAAAGGCTTCTTGAAGGGAAAGATGTAACTCTGTGAGATGAATTAACAGAACACAGAGCAGTTTCTCAGAAAGCTTCTTTCCAGTTTTGAACGGAAGATATTTCCTTTTTCACCATAGCCCTCTATGGGCTTCCAAATATCCCTTTGCCAATTCCACAAGAACAGCCTTAGCGAAAGGCTTCTTGAAGGGAAAGATGTAACTCTGTGAGATGAATTAACAGAACACAGAGCAGTTTCTCAGAAAGCTTCTTTCCAGTTTTGAACGGAAGATATTTCCTTTTTCACCATAGCCCTCTATGGGCTTCCAAATATCCCTTTGCCAATTCCACAAGAACAGCCTTAGCGAAAGGCTTCTTGAAGGGAAAGATGTAACTCTGTGAGATGAATTAACAGAACACAGAGCAGTTTCTCAGAAAGCTTCTTTCCAGTTTTGAACGGAAGATATTTCCTTTTTCACCATAGCCCTCTATGGGCTTCCAAATATCCCTTTGCCAATTCCACAAGAACAGCCTTAGCGAAAGGCTTCTTGAAGGGAAAGATGTAACTCTGTGAGATGAATTAACAGAACACAGAGCAGTTTCTCAGAAAGCTTCTTTCCAGTTTTGAACGGACGATATTTCCTTTTTCACCATAGCCCTCTATGGGCTTCCAAATATCCCTTTGCCAATTCCACAAGAACAGCCTTAGCGAAAGGCTTCTTGAAGGGAAAGATGTAACTCTGTGAGATGAATTAACAGAACACAGAGCAGTTTCTCAGAAAGCTTCTTTCCAGTTTTGAACGGAAGATATTTCCTTTTTCACCATAGCCCTCTATGGGCTTCCAAATATCCCTTTGCCAATTCCACAAGAACAGCCTTAGCGAAAGGCTTCTTGAAGGGAAAGATGTAACTCTGTGAGATGAATTAACAGAACACAGAGCAGTTTCTCAGAAAGCTTCTTTCCAGTTTTTGAACGGAAGATATTTCCTTTTTCACCATAGCCCTCTATGGGCTTCCAAATATCCCTTTGCCAATTCCACAAGAACAGCCTTAGCGAAAGGCTTCTTGAAGGGAAAGATGTAACTCTGTGAGATGAATTAACAGAACACAGAGCAGTTTCTCAGAAAGCTTCTTTCCAGTTTTGAACGGAAGATATTTCCTTTTTCACCATAGCCCTCTATGGGCTTCCAAATATCCCTTTGCCAATTCCACAAGAACAACCTTAGCGAAAGGCTTCTTGAAGGGAAAGATGTAACTCTGTGAGATGAATTAACAGAACACAGAGCAGTTTCTCAGAAAGCTTCTTTCCAGTTTTGAACGGAAGATATTTCCTTTTTCACCATAGCCCTCTATGGGCTTCCAAATATCCCTTTGCCAATTCCACAAGAACAGCCTTAGCGAAAGGCTTCTTGAAGGGAAAGATGTAACTCTGTGAGATGAATTAACAGAACACAGAGCAGTTTCTCAGAAAGCTTCTTTCCAGTTTTGAACGGAAGATATTTCCTTTTTCACCATAGCCCTCTATGGGCTTCCAAATATCCCTTTGCCAACTCCACAAGAACAGCCTTAGCGAAAGGCTTCTTGAAGGGAAAGATGTAACTCTGTGAGATGAATTAACAGAACACAGAGCAGTTTCTCAGAAAGCTTCTTTCCAGTTTTGAACGGAAGATATTTCCTTTTTCACCATAGCCCTCTATGGGCTTCCAAATATCCCTTTGCCAATTCCACAAGAACAGCCTTAGCGAAAGGCTTCTTGAAGGGAAAGATGTAACTCTGTGAGATGAATTAACAGAACACAGAGCAGTTTCTCAGAAAGCTTCTTTCCAGTTTTGAACGGAAGATATTTCCTTTTTCACCATAGCCCTCTATGGGCTTCCAAATATCCCTTTGCCAATTCCACAAGAACAGCCTTAGCGAAAGGCTTCTTGAAGGGAAAGATGTAACTCTGTGAGATGAATTAACAGAACACAGAGCAGTTTCTCAGAAAGCTTCTTTCCAGTTTTGAACGGAAGATATTTCCTTTTTCACCATAGCCCTCTATGGGCTTCCAAATATCCCTTTGCCAATTCCACAAGAACAGCCTTAGCGAAAGGCTTCTTGAAGGGAAAGATGTAACTCTGTGAGATGAATTAACAGAACACAGAGCAGTTTCTCTGAAAGCTTCTTTCCAGTTTTGAACGGAAGATATTTCCTTTTTCACCATAGCCCTCTATGGGCTTCCAAATATCCCTTTGCCAATTCCACAAGAACAGCCTTAGCGAAAGGCTTCTTGAAGGGAAAGATGTAACTCTGTGAGATGAATTAACAGAACACAGAGCAGTTTCTCAGAAAGCTTCTTTCCAGTTTTGAACGGAAGATATTTCCTTTTTCACCATAGCCCTCTAAGGGCTTCCAAATATCCCTTTGCCAATTCCACAAGAACAGCCTTAGCGAAAGGCTTCTTGAAGGGAAAGATGTAACTCTGTGAGATGAATTAACAGAACACAGAGCAGTTTCTCAGAAAGCTTCTTTCCAGTTTTGAACGGACGATATTTCCTTTTTCACCATAGCCCTCTATGGGCTTCCAAATATCCCTTTGCCAATTCCACAAGAACAGCCTTAGCGAAAGGCTTCTTGAAGGGAAAGATGTAACTCTGTGAGATGAATTAACAGAACACAGAGCAGTTTCTCAGAAAGCTTCTTTCCAGTTTTGAACGGACGATATTTCCTTTTTCACCATAGCCCTCTATGGGCTTCCAAATATCCCTTTGCCAATTCCACAAGAACAGCCTTAGCGAAAGGCTTCTTGAAGGGAAAGATGTAACTCTGTGAGATGAATTAACAGAACACAGAGCAGTTTCTCAGAAAGCTTCTTTCCAGTTTTGAACGGAAGATATTTCCTTTTTCACCATAGCCCTCTATGGGCTTCCAAATATCCCTCTGCCAACTCCACAAGAACAGCCTTAGCGAAAGGCTTCTTGAAGGGAAAGATGTAACTCTGTGAGATGAATTAACAGAACACAGAGCAGTTTCTCAGAAAGCTTCTGTCCAGTTTTGAACGGAAGATATTTCCTTTTTCACCATAGCCCTCTATGGGCTTCCAAATATCTCTTTGCCAATTCCACAAGAACAGCCTTAGCGAAAGACTTCTTGAAGGGAAAGATGTAACTCTGTGAGATGAATTAACAGAACACAGAGCAGTTTCTCAGAAAGCTTCTTTCCAGTTTTGAACGGAAGATATTTCCTTTTTCACCATAGCCCTCTATGGGCTTCCAAATATCCCTTTGCCAATTCCACAAGAACAGCCTTAGCGAAAGGCTTCTTGAAGGGAAAGATGTAACTCTGTGAGATGAATTAACAGAACACAGAGCAGTTTCTCAGAAAGCTTCTTTCCAGTTTTGAACGGAAGATATTTCCTTTTTCACCATAGCCCTCTATGGGCTTCCAAATATCCCTTTGCCAATTCCACAAGAACAGCCTTAGCGAAAGGCTTCTTGAAGGGAAAGATGTAACTCTGTGAGATGAGTTAACAGAACACAGAGCAGTTTCTCAGAAAGCTTCTTTCCAGTTTTGAACGGAAGATATTTCCTTTTTCACCATAGCCCTCTATGGGCTTCCAAATATCCCTTTGCCAATTCCACAAGAACAGCCTTAGCGAAAGGCTTCTTGAAGGGAAAGATGTAACTCTGTGAGATGAATTAACAGAACACAGAGCAGTTTCTCAGAAAGCTTCTTTCCAGTTTTGAACGGAAGATATTTCCTTTTTCACCATAGCCCTCTATGGGCTTCCAAATATCCCTTTGCCAATTCCACAAGAACAGCCTTAGCGAAAGGCTTCTTGAAGGGAAAGATGTAACTCTGTGAGATGAATTAACAGAACACAGAGCAGTTTCTCAGAAAGCTTCTTTCCAGTTTTGAACGGAAGATATTTCCTTTTTCACCATAGCCCTCTATGGGCTTCCAAATATCCCTTTGCCAATTCCACAAGAACAGCCTTAGCGAAAGGCTTCTTGAAGGGAAAGATGTAACTCTGTGAGATGAATTAACAGAACACAGAGCAGTTTCTCAGAAAGCTTCTTTCCAGTTTTGAACGGAAGATATTTCCTTTTTCACCATAGCCCTCTATGGGCTTCCAAATATCCCTTTGCCAATTCCACAAGGACAGCCTTAGCGAAAGGCTTCTTGAAGGGAAAGATGTAACTCTGTGAGATGAATTAACAGAACACAGAGCAGTTTCTCAGAAAGCTTCTTTCCAGTTTTGAACGGACGATATTTCCTTTTTCACCATAGCCCTCTATGGGCTTCCAAATATCCCTTTGCCAATTCCACAAGAACAGCCTTAGCGAAAGGCTTCTTGAAGGGAAAGATGTAACTCTGTGAGATGAATTAACAGAACACAGAGCAGTTTCTCAGAAAGCTTCTTTCCAGTTTTGAACGGAAGATATTTCCTTTTTCACCATAGCCCTCTATGGGCTTCCAAATATCCCTTTGCCAATTCCACAAGAACAGCCTTAGCGAAAGGCTTCTTGAAGGGAAAGATGTAACTCTGTGAGATGAATTAACAGAACACAGAGCAGTTTCTCAGAAAGCTTCTTTCCAGTTTTGAACGGAAGATATTTCCTTTTTCACCATAGCCCTCTATGGGCTTCCAAATATCCCTTTGCCAATTCCACAAGAACAGCCTTAGCGAAAGGCTTCTTGAAGGGAAAGATGTAACTCTGTGAGATGAATTAACAGAACACAGAGCAGTTTCTCAGAAAGCTTCTTTCCAGTTTTGAACGGAAGATATTTCCTTTTTCACCATAGCCCTCTATGGGCTTCCAAATATCCCTTTGCCAATTCCACAAGAACAGCCTTAGCGAAAGGCTTCTTGAAGGGAAAGATGTAACTCTGTGAGATGAATTAACAGAACACAGAGCAGTTTCTCAGAAAGCTTCTTTCCAGTTTTGAACGGAAGATATTTCCTTTTTCACCATAGCCCTCTATGGGCTTCCAAATATCCCTTTGCCAATTCCACAAGAACAGCCTTAGCGAAAGGCTTCTTGAAGGGAAAGATGTAACTCTGTGAGATGAATTAACAGAACACAGAGCAGTTTCTCAGAAAGCTTCTTTCCAGTTTTGAACGGAAGATATTTCCTTTTTCACCATAGCCCTCTATGGGCTTCCAAATATCCCTTTGCCAACTCCACAAGAACAGCCTTAGCGAAAGGCTTCTTGAAGGGAAAGATGTAACTCTGTGAGATGAATTAACAGAACACAGAGCAGTTTCTCAGAAAGCTTCTTTCCAGTTTTGAACGGAAGATATTTCCTTTTTCACCATAGCCCTCTATGGGCTTCCAAATATCCCTTTGCCAATTCCACAAGAACAGCCTTAGCGAAAGGCTTCTTGAAGGGAAAGATGTAACTCTGTGAGATGAATTAACAGAACACAGAGCAGTTTCTCAGAAAGCTTCTTTCCAGTTTTGAACGGAAGATATTTCCTTTTTCACCATAGCCCTCTATGGGCTTCCAAATATCCCTTTGCCAATTCCACAAGAACAGCCTTAGCGAAAGGCTTCTTGAAGGGAAAGATGTAACTCTGTGAGATGAATTAACAGAACACAGAGCAGTTTCTCAGAAAGCTTCTTTCCAGTTTTGAACGGAAGATATTTCCTTTTTCACCATAGCCCTCTATGGGCTTCCAAATATCCCTTTGCCAATTCCACAAGAACAGCCTTAGCGAAAGGCTTCTTGAAGGGAAAGATGTAACTCTGTGAGATGAATTAACAGAACACAGAGCAGTTTCTCTGAAAGCTTCTTTCCAGTTTTGAACGGAAGATATTTCCTTTTTCACCATAGCCCTCTATGGGCTTCCAAATATCCCTTTGCCAATTCCACAAGAACAGCCTTAGCGAAAGGCTTCTTGAAGGGAAAGATGTAACTCTGTGAGATGAATTAACAGAACACAGAGCAGTTTCTCAGAAAGCTTCTTTCCAGTTTTGAACGGAAGATATTTCCTTTTTCACCATAGCCCTCTAAGGGCTTCCAAATATCCCTTTGCCAATTCCACAAGAACAGCCTTAGCGAAAGGCTTCTTGAAGGGAAAGATGTAACTCTGTGAGATGAATTAACAGAACACAGAGCAGTTTCTCAGAAAGCTTCTTTCCAGTTTTGAACGGACGATATTTCCTTTTTCACCATAGCCCTCTATGGGCTTCCAAATATCCCTTTGCCAATTCCACAAGAACAGCCTTAGCGAAAGGCTTCTTGAAGGGAAAGATGTAACTCTGTGAGATGAATTAACAGAACACAGAGCAGTTTCTCAGAAAGCTTCTTTCCAGTTTTGAACGGAAGATATTTCCTTTTTCACCATAGCCCTCTATGGGCTTCCAAATATCCCTTTGCCAATTCCACAAGAACAGCCTTAGCGAAAGGCTTCTTGAAGGGAAAGATGTAACTCTGTGAGATGAATTAACAGAACACAGAGCAGTTTCTCAGAAAGCTTCTTTCCAGTTTTGAACGGAAGATATTTCCTTTTTCACCATAGCCCTCTATGGGCTTCCAAATATCCCTTTGCCAATTCCACAAGAACAGCCTTAGCGAAAGGCTTCTTGAAGGGAAAGATGTAACTCTGTGAGATGAATTAACAGAACACAGAGCAGTTTCTCAGAAAGCTTCTTTCCAGTTTTGAACGGAAGATATTTCCTTTTTCACCATAGCCCTCTATGGGCTTCCAAATATCCCTTTGCCAATTCCACAAGAACAGCCTTAGCGAAAGGCTTCTTGAAGGGAAAGATGTAACTCTGTGAGATGAATTAACAGAACACAGAGCAGTTTCTCAGAAAGCTTCTTTCCAGTTTTGAACGGAAGATATTTCCTTTTTCACCATAGCCCTCTATGGGCTTCCAAATATCCCTTTGCCAATTCCACAAGAACAGCCTTAGCGAAAGGCTTCTTGAAGGGAAAGATGTAACTCTGTGAGATGAATTAACAGAACACAGAGCAGTTTCTCAGAAAGCTTCTTTCCAGTTTTGAACGGAAGATATTTCCTTTTTCACCATAGCCCTCTATGGGCTTCCAAATATCCCTTTGCCAATTCCACAAGAACAGCCTTAGCGAAAGGCTTCTTGAAGGGAAAGATGTAACTCTGTGAGATGAATTAACAGAACACAGAGCAGTTTCTCAGAAAGCTTCTTTCCAGTTTTGAACGGAAGATATTTCCTTTTTCACCATAGCCCTCTATGGGCTTCCAAATAGCCCTTTGCCAATTCCACAAGAACAGCCTTAGCGAAAGGCTTCTTGAAGGGAAAGATGTAACTCTGTGAGATGAATTAACAGAACACAGAGCAGTTTCTCAGAAAGCTTCTTTCCAGTTTTGAACGGAAGATATTTCCTTTTTCACCATAGCCCTCTATGGGCTTCCAAATATCCCTTTGCCAACTCCACAAGAACAGCCTTAGCGAAAGGCTTCTTGAAGGGAAAGATGTAAATCTGTGAGATGAATTAACAGAACACAGAGCAGTTTCTCAGAAAGCTTCTTTCCAGTTTTGAACGGAAGATATTTCCTTTTTCACCATAGCCCTCTATGGGCTTCCAAATATCCCTTTGCCAATTCCACAAGAACAGCCTTAGCGAAAGGCTTCTTGAAGGGAAAGATGTAACTCTGTGAGATGAATTAACAGAACACAGAGCAGTTTCTCAGAAAGCTTCTTTCCAGTTTTGAACGGAAGATATTTCCTTTTTCACCATAGCCCTCTATGGGCTTCCAAATATCCCTTTGCCAACTCCACAAAAACAGCCTTAGCGAAAGGCTTCTTGAAGGGAAAGATGTAACTCTGTGAGATGAATTAACAGAACACAGAGCAGTTTCTCAGAAAGCTTCTTTCCAGTTTTGAACGGACGATATTTCCTTTTTCACCATAGCCCTCTATGGGCTTCCAAATATCCCTTTGCCAACTCCACAAGAACAGCCTTAGCGAAAGGCTTCTTGAAGGGAAAGATGTAACTCTGTGAGATGAATTAACAGAACACAGAGCAGTTTCTCAGAAAGCTTCTTTCCAGTTTTGAACGGAAGATATTTCCTTTTTCACCGTAGCCCTCTATGGGCTTCCAAATATCCCTTTGCCAATTCCACAAGAACAGCCTTAGCGAAAGGCTTCTTGAAGGGAAAGATGTAACTCTGTGAGATGAATTAACAGAACACAGAGCAGTTTCTCAGAAAGCTTCTTTCCAGTTTTGAACGGAAGATATTTCCTTTTTCACCATAGCCCTCTATGGGCTTCCAAATATCCCTTTGCCAATTCCACAAGAACAGCCTTAGCGAAAGGCTTCTTGAAGGGAAAGATGTAACTCTGTGAGATGAATTAACAGAACACAGAGCAGTTTCTCAGAAAGCTTCTTTCCAGTTTTGAACGGAAGATATTTCCTTTTTCACCATAGCCCTCTATGGGCTTCCAAATATCCCTTTGCCAATTCCACAAGAACAGCCTTAGCGAAAGGCTTCTTGAAGGGAAAGATGTAACTCTGTGAGATGAATTAACAGAACACAGAGCAGTTTCTCAGAAAGCTTCTTTCCAGTTTTGAACGGAAGATATTTCCTTTTTCACCATAGCCCTCTATGGGCTTCCAAATATCCCTTTGCCAATTCCACAAGAACAGCCTTAGCGAAAGGCTTCTTGAAGGGAAAGATGTAACTCTGTGAGATGAATTAACAGAACACAGAGCAGTTTCTCAGAAAGCTTCTTTCCAGTTTTGAACGGACGATATTTTCTTTTTCACCATAGCCCTCTATGGGCTTCCAAATATCCCTTTGCCAATTCCACAAGAACAGCCTTAGCGAAAGGCTTCTTGAAGGGAAAGATGTAACTCTGTGAGATGAATTAACAGAACACAGAGCAGTTTCTCAGAAAGCTTCTTTCCAGTTTTGAACGGAAGATATTTCCTTTTTCACCATAGCCCTCTATGGGCTTCCAAATATCCCTTTGCCAATTCCACAAGAACAGCCTTAGCGAAAGGCTTCTTGAAGGGAAAGATGTAACTCTGTGAGATGAATTAACAGAACACAGAGCAGTTTCTCAGAAAGCTTCTTTCCAGTTTTGAACGGAAGATATTTCCTTTTTCACCATAGCCCTCTATGGGCTTCCAAATATCCCTTTGCCAATTCCACAAGAACAGCCTTAGCGAAAGGCTTCTTGAAGGGAAAGATGTAACTCTGTGAGATGAATTAACAGAACACAGAGCAGTTTCTCAGAAAGCTTCTTTCCAGTTTTGAACGGAAGATATTTCCTTTTTCACCATAGCCCTCTATGGGCTTCCAAATATCCCTTTGCCAATTCCACAAGAACAGCCTTAGCGAAAGGCTTCTTGAAGGGAAAGATGTAACTCTGTGAGATGAATTAACAGAACACAGAGCAGTTTCTCAGAAAGCTTCTTTCCAGTTTTGAACGGAAGATATTTCCTTTTTCACCATAGCCCTCTATGGGCTTCCAAATATCCCTTTGCCAACTCCACAAGAACAGCCTTAGCGAAAGGCTTCTTGAAGGGAAAGATGTAACTCTGTGAGATGAATTAACAGAACACAGAGCAGTTTCTCAGAAAGCTTCTTTCCAGTTTTGAACGGAAGATATTTCCTTTTTCACCATAGCCCTCTATGGGCTTCCAAATATCCCTTTGCCAATTCCACAAGAACAGCCTTAGCGAAAGGCTTCTTGAAGGGAAAGATGTAACTCTGTGAGATGAATTAACAGAACACAGAGCAGTTTCTCAGAAAGCTTCTTTCCAGTTTTGAACGGAAGATATTTCCTTTTTCACCATAGCCCTCTATGGGCTTCCAAATATCCCTTTGCCAATTCCACAAGAACAGCCTTAGCGAAAGGCTTCTTGAAGGGAAAGATGTAACTCTGTGAGATGAATTAACAGAACACAGAGCAGTTTCTCAGAAAGCTTCTTTCCAGTTTTGAACGGAAGATATTTCCTTTTTCACCATAGCCCTCTATGGGCTTCCAAATATCCCTTTGCCAATTCCACAAGAACAGCCTTAGCGAAAGGCTTCTTGAAGGGAAAGATGTAACTCTGTGAGATGAATTAACAGAACACAGAGCAGTTTCTCAGAAAGCTTCTTTCCAGTTTTGAACGGAAGATATTTCCTTTTTCACCATAGCCCTCTATGGGCTTCCAAATATCCCTTTGCCAATTCCACAAGAACAGCCTTAGCGAAAGGCTTCTTGAAGGGAAAGATGTAACTCTGTGAGATGAATTAACAGAACACAGAGCAGTTTCTCAGAAAGCTTCTTTCCAGTTTTGAACGGAAGATATTTCCTTTTTCACCATAGCCCTCTATGGGCTTCCAAATATCCCTTTGCCAATTCCACAAGAACAGCCTTAGCGAAAGGCTTCTTGAAGGGAAAGATGTAACTCTGTGAGATGAATTAACAGAACACAGAGCAGTTTCTCAGAAAGCTTCTTTCCAGTTTTGAACGGAAGATATTTCCTTTTTCACCATAGCCCTCTATGGGCTTCCAAATATCCCTTTGCCAATTCCACAAGAACAGCCTTAGCGAAAGGCTTCTTGAAGGGAAAGATGTAACTCTGTGAGATGAATTAACAGAACACAGAGCAGTTTCTCAGAAAGCTTCTTTCCAGTTTTGAACGGAACATATTTCCTTTTTCACCATAGCCCTCTATGGGCTTCCAAATATCCCTTTGCCAATTCCACAAGAACAGCCTTAGCGAAAGGCTTCTTGAAGGGAAAGATGTAACTCTGTGAGATGAATTAACAGAACACAGAGCAGTTTCTCAGAAAGCTTCTTTCCAGTTTTGAACGGAAGATATTTCCTTTTTCACCATAGCCCTCTATGGGCTTCCAAATATCCCTTTGCCAACTCCACAAGAACAGCCTTAGCGAAAGGCTTCTTGAAGGGAAAGATGTAACTCTGTGAGATGAATTAACAGAACACAGAGCAGTTTCTCAGAAAGCTTCTTTCCAGTTTTGAACGGAAGATATTTCCTTTTTCACCATAGCCCTCTATGGGCTTCCAAATATAGCTTTGCCAATTCCACAAGAACAGCCTTAGCGAAAGGCTTCTTGAAGGGAAAGATGTAACTCTGTGAGATGAATTAACAGAACACAGAGCAGTTTCTCAGAAAGCTTCTTTCCAGTTTTGAACGGAAGATATTTCCTTTTTCACCATAGCCCTCTATGGGCTTCCAAATATCCCTTTGCCAATTCCACAAGAACAGCCTTAGCGAAAGGCTTCTTGAAGGGAAAGGTGTAACTCTGTGAGATGAATTAACAGAACACAGAGCAGTTTCTCAGAAAGCTTCTTTCCAGTTTTGAACGGAAGATATTTCCTTTTTCACCATAGCCCTCTATGGGCTTCCAAATATCCCTTTGCCAATTCCACAAGAACAGCCTTAGCGAAAGGCTTCTTGAAGGGAAAGATGTAACTCTGTGAGATGAATTAACAGAACACAGAGCAGTTTCTCAGAAAGCTTCTTTCCAGTTTTGAACGGAAGATATTTCCTTTTTCACCATAGCCCTCTATGGGCTTCCAAATAGCCCTTTGCCAATTCCACAAGAACAGCCTTAGCGAAAGGCTTCTTGAAGGGAAAGATGTAACTCTGTGAGATGAATTAACAGAACACAGAGCAGTTTCTCAGAAAGCTTCTTTCCAGTTTTGAACGGAAGATATTTCCTTTTTCACCATAGCCCTCTATGGGCTTCCAAATAGCCCTTTGCCAATTCCACAAGAACAGCCTTAGCGAAAGGCTTCTTGAAGGGAAAGATGTAACTCTGTGAGATGAATTAACAGAACACAGAGCAGTTTCTCAGAAAGCTTCTTTCCAGTTTTGAACGGAAGATATTTCCTTTTTCACCATAGCCCTCTATGGGCTTCCAAATAGCCCTTTGCCAATTCCACAAGAACAGCCTTAGCGAAAGGCTTCTTGAAGGGAAAGATGTAACTCGGTGAGATGAATTAACAGAACACAGAGCAGTTTCTCTGAAAGCTTCTTTCCAGTTTTGAACGGAAGATATTTCCTTTTTCACCATAGCCCTCTATGGGCTTCCAAATATCCCTTTGCCAATTCCACAAGAACAGCCTTAGCGAAAGGCTTCTTGAAGGGAAAGATGTAACTCTGTGAGATGAATTAACAGAACACAGAGCAGTTTCTCAGAAAGCTTCTTTCCAGTTTTGAACGGAAGATATTTCCTTTTTCACCATAGCCCTCTATGGGCTTCCAAATATCCCTTTGCCAATTCCACAAGAACAGCCTTAGCGAAAGGCTTCTTGAAGGGAAAGATGTAACTCTGTGAGATGAATTAACAGAACACAGAGCAGTTTCTCAGAAAGCTTCTTTCCAGTTTTGAACGGAAGATATTTCCTTTTTCACCATAGCCCTCTATGGGCTTCCAAATAGCCCTTTGCCAATTCCACAAGAACAGCCTTAGCGAAAGGCTTCTTGAAGGGAAAGATGTAACTCTGTGAGATGAATTAACAGAACACAGAGCAGTTTCTCAGAAAGCTTCTTTCCAGTTTTGAACGGAAGATATTTCCTTTTTCACCATAGCCCTCTATGGGCTTCCAAATATCCCTTTGCCAATTCCACAAGAACAGCCTTAGCGAAAGGATTCTTGAAGGGAAAGATGTAACTCTGTGAGATGAATTAACAGAACACAGAGCAGTTTCTCAGAAAGCTTCTTTCCAGTTTTGAACGGAAGATATTTCCTTTTTCACCATAGCCCTCTATGGGCTTCCAAATATCCCTTTGCCAATTCCACAAGAACAGCCTTAGCGAAAGGCTTCTTGAAGGGAAAGATGTAACTCTGTGAGATGAATTAACAGAACACAGAGCAGTTTCTCAGAAAGCTTCTTTCCAGTTTTGAACGGAAGATATTTCCTTTTTCACCATAGCCCTCTATGGGCTTCCAAATATCCCTTTGCCAATTCCACAAGAACAGCCTTAGCGAAAGGCTTCTTGAAGGGAAAGATGTAACTCTGTGAGATGAATTAACAGAACACAGAGCAGTTTCTCAGAAAGCTTCTTTCCAGTTTTGAACGGACGATATTTCCTTTTTCACCATAGCCCTCTATGGGCTTCCAAATATCCCTTTGCCAATTCCACAAGAACAGCCTTAGCGAAAGGCTTCTTGAAGGGAAAGATGTAACTCTGTGAGATGAATTAACAGAACACAGAGCAGTTTCTCAGAAAGCTTCTTTCCAGTTTTGAACGGAAGATATTTCCTTTTTCACCATAGCCCTCTATGGGCTTCCAAATATCCCTTTGCCAACTCCACAAGAACAGCCTTAGCGAAAGGCTTCTTGAAGGGAAAGATGTAACTCTGTGAGATGAATTAACAGAACACAGAGCAGTTTCTCAGAAAGCTTCTTTCCAGTTTTGAACGGAAGATATTTCCTTTTTCACCATAGCCCTCTATGGGCTTCCAAATATCCCTTTGCCAATTCCACAAGAACAGCCTTAGCGAAAGGCTTCTTGAAGGGAAAGATGTAACTCTGTGAGATGAATTAACAGAACACAGAGCAGTTTCTCAGAAAGCTTCTTTCCAGTTTTGAACGGAAGATATTTCCTTTTTCACCATAGCCCTCTATGGGCTTCCAAATATCCCTTTGCCAATTCCACAAGAACAGCCTTAGCGAAAGGCTTCTTGAAGGGAAAGATGTAACTCTGTGAGATGAATTAACAGAACACAGAGCAGTTTCTCAGAAAGCTTCTTTCCAGTTTTGAACGGAAGATATTTCCTTTTACACCATAGCCCTCTATGGGCTTCCAAATATCCCTTTGCCAATTCCACAAGAACAGCCTTAGCGAAAGGCTTCTTGAAGGGAAAGATGTAACTCTGTGAGATGAATTAACAGAACACAGAGCAGTTTCTCAGAAAGCTTCTTTCCAGTTTTGAACGGAAGATATTTCCTTTTTCACCATAGCCCTCTATGGGCTTCCAAATATCCCTTTGCCAATTCCACAAGAACAGCCTTAGCGAAAGGCTTCTTGAAGGGAAAGATGTAACTCTGTGAGATGAATTAACAGAACACAGAGCAGTTTCTCAGAAAGCTTCTTTCCAGTTTTGAACGGACGATATTTCCTTTTTCACCATAGCCCTCTATGGGCTTCCAAATATCCCTTTGCCAATTCCACAAGAACAGCCTTAGCGAAAGGCTTCTTGAAGGGAAAGATGTAACTCTGTGAGATGAATTAACAGAACACAGAGCAGTTTCTCAGAAAGCTTCTTTCCAGTTTTGAACGGAAGATATTTCCTTTTTCACCATAGCCCTCTATGGGCTTCCAAATATCCCTTTGCCAATTCCACAAGAACAGCCTTAGCGAAAGGCTTCTTGAAGGGAAAGATGTAACTCTGTGAGATGAATTAACAGAACACAGAGCAGTTTCTCAGAAAGCTTCTTTCCAGTTTTGAACGGACGATATTTCCTTTTTCACCATAGCCCTCTATGGGCTTCCAAATATCCCTTTGCCAATTCCACAAGAACAGCCTTAGCGAAAGGCTTCTTGAAGGGAAAGATGTAACTCTGTGAGATGAATTAACAGAACACAGAGCAGTTTCTCAGAAAGCTTCTTTCCAGTTTTGAACGGAAGATATTTCCTTTTTCACCATAGCCCTCTATGGGCTTCCAAATATCCCTTTGCCAATTCCACAAGAACAGCCTTAGCGAAAGGCTTCTTGAAGGGAAAGTTGTAACTCTGTGAGATGAATTAACAGAACACAGAGCAGTTTCTCAGAAAGCTTCTTTCCAGTTTTGAACGGAAGATATTTCCTTTTTCACCATAGCCCTCTATGGGCTTCCAAATATCCCTTTGCCAATTCCACAAGAACAGCCTTAGCGAAAGGCTTCTTGAAGGGAAAGATGTAACTCTGTGAGATGAATTAACAGAACACAGAGCAGTTTCTCAGAAAGCTTCTTTCCAGTTTTGAACGGAAGATATTTCCTTTTTCACCATAGCCCTCTATGGGCTTCCAAATATCCCTTTGCCAATTCCACAAGAACAGCCTTAGCGAAAGGCTTCTTGAAGGGAAAGATGTAACTCTGTGAGATGAATTAACAGAACACAGAGCAGTTTCTCAGAAAGCTTCTTTCCAGTTTTGAACGGAAGATATTTCCTTTTTCACCATAGCCCTCTATGGGCTTCCAAATATCCCTTTGCCAATTCCACAAGAACAGCCTTAGCGAAAGGCTTCTTGAAGGGAAAGATGTAACTCTGTGAGATGAATTAACAGAACACAGAGCAGTTTCTCTGAAAGCTTCTTTCCAGTTTTGAACGGAAGATATTTCCTTTTTCACCATAGCCCTCTATGGGCTTCCAAATAGCCCTTTGCCAATTCCACAAGAACAGCCTTAGCGAAAGGCTTCTTGAAGGGAAAGATGTAACTCTGTGAGATGAATTAACAGAACACAGAGCAGTTTCTCAGAAAGCTTCTTTCCAGTTTTGAACGGAAGATATTTCCTTTTTCACCATAGCCCTCTATGGGCTTCCAAATATCCCTTTGCCAATTCCACAAGAACAGCCTTAGCGAAAGGCTTCTTGAAGGGAAAGATGTAACTCTGTGAGATGAATTAACAGAACACAGAGCAGTTTCTCAGAAAGCTTCTTTCCAGTTTTGAACGGAAGATATTTCCTTTTTCACCATAGCCCTCTATGGGCTTCCAAATATCCCTTTGCCAATTCCACAAGAACAGCCTTAGCGAAAGGCTTCTTGAAGGGAAAGATGTAACTCTGTGAGATGAATTAACAGAACACAGAGCAGTTTCTCAGAAAGCTTCTTTCCAGTTTTGAACGGACGATATTTCCTTTTTCACCATAGCCCTCTATGGGCTTCCAAATATCCCTTTGCCAACTCCACAAGAACAGCCTTAGCGAAAGGCTTCTTGAAGGGAAAGATGTAACTCTGTGAGATGAATTAACAGAACACAGAGCAGTTTCTCAGAAAGCTTCTTTCCAGTTTTGAACGGAAGATATTTCCTTTTTCACCATAGCCCTCTATGGGCTTCCAAATATCCCTTTGCCAATTCCACAAGAACAGCCTTAGCGAAAGGCTTCTTGAAGGGAAAGATGTAACTCTGTGAGATGAATTAACAGAACACAGAGCAGTTTCTCAGAAAGCTTCTTTCCAGTTTTGAACGGAAGATATTTCCTTTTTCACCATAGCCCTCTATGGGCTTCCAAATATCCCTTTGCCAACTCCACAAGAACAGCCTTAGCGAAAGGCTTCTTGAAGGGAAAGATGTAACTCTGTGAGATGAATTAACAGAACACAGAGCAGTTTCTCAGAAAGCTTCTTTCCAGTTTTGAACGGACGATATTTCCTTTTTCACCATAGCCCTCTATGGGCTTCCAAATATCCCTTTGCCAATTCCACAAGAACAGCCTTAGCGAAAGGCTTCTTGAAGGGAAAGATGTAACTCTGTGAGATGAATTAACAGAACACAGAGCAGTTTCTCAGAAAGCTTCTTTCCAGTTTTGAACGGAAGATATTTCCTTTTTCACCATAGCCCTCTATGGGCTTCCAAATATCCCTTTGCCAATTCCACAAGAACAGCCTTAGCGAAAGGCTTCTTGAAGGGAAAGATGTAACTCTGTGAGATGAATTAACAGAACACAGAGCAGTTTCTCAGAAAGCTTCTTTCCAGTTTTGAACGGAAGATATTTCCTTTTTCACCATAGCCCTCTATGGGCTTCCAAATATCCCTTTGCCAATTCCACAAGAACAGGCTTAGCGAAAGGCTTCTTGAAGGGAAAGATGTAACTCTGTGAGATGAATTAACAGAACACAGAGCAGTTTCTCAGAAAGCTTCTTTCCAGTTTTGAACGGAAGATATTTCCTTTTTCACCATAGCCCTCTATGGGCTTCCAAATATCCCTTTGCCAATTCCACAAGAACAGCCTTAGCGAAAGGCTTCTTGAAGGGAAAGATGTAACTCTGTGAGATGAATTAACAGAACACAGAGCAGTTTCTCAGAAAGCTTCTTTCCAGTTTTGAACGGAAGATATTTCCTTTTTCACCATAGCCCTCTATGGGCTTCCAAATATCCCTTTGCCAATTCCACAAGAACAGCCTTAGCGAAAGGCTTCTTGAAGGGAAAGATGTAACTCTGTGAGATGAATTAACAGAACACAGAGCAGTTTCTCAGAAAGCTTCTTTCCAGTTTTGAACGGAAGATATTTCCTTTTTCACCATAGCCCTCTATGGGCTTCCAAATATCCCTTTGCCAATTCCACAAGAACAGCCTTAGCGAAAGGCTTCTTGAAGGGAAAGATGTAACTCTGTGAGATGAATTAACAGAACACAGAGCAGTTTCTCAGAAAGCTTCTTTCCAGTTTTGAACGGAAGATATTTCCTTTTTCACCATAGCCCTCTATGGGCTTCCAAATATCCCTTTGCCAATTCCACAAGAACAGCCTTAGCGAAAGGCTTCTTGAAGGGAAAGATGTAACTCTGTGAGATGAATTAACAGAACACAGAGCAGTTTCTCAGAAAGCTTCTTTCCAGTTTTGAACGGAAGATATTTCCTTTTTCACCATAGCCCTCTATGGGCTTCCAAATATCCCTTTGCCAATTCCACAAGAACAGCCTTAGCGAAAGGCTTCTTGAAGGGAAAGATGTAACTCTGTGAGATGAATTAACAGAACACAGAGCAGTTTCTCAGAAAGCTTCTTTCCAGTTTTGAACGGAAGATATTTCCTTTATCACCATAGCCCTCTATGGGCTTCCAAATATCCCTTTGCCAATTCCACAAGAACAGCCTTAGCGAAAGGCTTCTTGAAGGGAAAGATGTAACTCTGTGAGATGAATTAACAGAACACAGAGCAGTTTCTCAGAAAGCTTCTTTCCAGTTTTGAACGGAAGATATTTCCTTTTTCACCATAGCCCTCTATGGGCTTCCAAATATCCCTTTGCCAATTCCACAAGAACAGCCTTAGCGAAAGGCTTCTTGAAGGGAAAGATGTAACTCTGTGAGATGAATTAACAGAACACAGAGCAGTTTCTCAGAAAGCTTCTTTCCAGTTTTGAACGGAAGATATTTCCTTTTTCACCATAGCCCTCTATGGGCTTCCAAATATCCCTTTGACAATTCCACAAGAACAGCCTTAGCGAAAGGCTTCTTGAAGGGAAAGATGTAACTCTGTGAGATGAATTAACAGAACACAGAGCAGTTTCTCAGAAAGCTTCTATCCAGTTTTGAACGGAAGATATTTCCTTTTTCACCATAGCCCTCTATGGGCTTCCAAATATCCCTTTGCCAATTCCACAAGAACAGCCTTAGCGAAAGGCTTCTTGAAGGGAAAGATGTAACTCTGTGAGATGAATTAACAGAACACAGAGCAGTTTCTCAGAAAGCTTCTTTCCAGTTTTGAACGGAAGATATTTCCTTTTTCACCATAGCCCTCTATGGGCTTCCAAATATCCCTTTGCCAATTCCACAAGAACAGCCTTAGCGAAAGGCTTCTTGAAGGGAAAGATGTAACTCTGTGAGATGAATTAACAGAACACAGAGCAGTTTCTCAGAAAGCTTCTTTCCAGTTTTGAACGGAAGATATTTCCTTTTTCACCATAGCCCTCTATGGGCTTCCAAATATCCCTTTGCCAATTCCACAAGAACAGCCTTAGCGAAAGGCTTCTTGAAGGGAAAGATGTAACTCTGTGAGATGAATTAACAGAACACAGAGCAGTTTCTCAGAAAGCTTCTTTCCAGTTTTGAACGGAAGATATTTCCTTTTTCACCATAGCCCTCTATGGGCTTCCAAATATCCCTTTGCCAATTCCACAAGAACAGCCTTAGCGAAAGGCTTCTTGAAGGGAAAGATGTAACTCTGTGAGATGAATTAACAGAACACAGAGCAGTTTCTCAGAAAGCTTCTTTCCAGTTTTGAACGGAAGATATTTCCTTTTTCACCATAGCCCTCTATGGGCTTCCAAATATCCCTTTGCCAATTCCACAAGAACAGCCTTAGCGAAAGGCTTCTTGAAGGGAAAGATGTAACTCTGTGAGATGAATTAACAGAACACAGAGCAGTTTCTCAGAAAGCTTCTTTCCAGTTTTGAACGGAAGATATTTCCTTTTTCACCATAGCCCTCTATGGGCTTCCAAATATCCCTTTGCCAATTCCACAAGAACAGCCTTAGCGAAAGGCTTCTTGAAGGGAAAGATGTAACTCTGTGAGATGAATTAACAGAACACAGAGCAGTTTCTCAGAAAGCTTCTTTCCAGTTTTGAACGGAAGATATTTCCTTTTTCACCATAGCCCTCTATGGGCTTCCAAATATGCCTTTGCCAATTCCACAAGAACAGCGTTAGCGAAAGGCTTCTTGAAGGGAAAGATGTAACTCTGTGAGATGAATTAACAGAACACAGAGCAGTTTCTCAGAAAGCTTCTTTCCAGTTTTGAACGGAAGATATTTCCTTTTTCACCATAGCCCTCTATGGGCTTCCAAATATCCCTTTGCCAATTCCACAAGAACAGCCTTAGCGAAAGGCTTCTTGAAGGGAAAGATGTAACTCTGTGAGATGAATTAACAGAACACAGAGCAGTTTCTCAGAAAGCTTCTTTCCAGTTTTGAACGGAAGATATTTCCTTTTTCACCATAGCCCTCTATGGGCTTCCAAATATCCCTTTGCCAATTCCACAAGAACAGCCTTAGCGAAAGGCTTCTTGAAGGGAAAGATGTAACTCTGTGAGATGAATTAACAGAACACAGAGCAGTTTCTCAGAAAGCTTCTTTCCAGTTTTGAACGGAAGATATTTCCTTTTTCACCATAGCCCTCTATGGGCTTCCAAATATCCCTTTGCCAATTCCACAAGAACAGCCTTAGCGAAAGGCTTCTTGAAGGGAAAGATGTAACTCTGTGAGATGAATTAACAGAACACAGAGCAGTTTCTCAGAAAGCTTCTTTCCAGTTTTGAACGGAAGATATTTCCTTTTTCACCGTAGCCCTCTATGGGCTTCCAAATATCCCTTTGCCAATTCCACAAGAACAGCCTTAGCGAAAGGCTTCTTGAAGGGAAAGATGTAACTCTGTGAGATGAATTAACAGAACACAGAGCAGTTTCTCAGAAAGCTTCTTTCCAGTTTTGAACGGAAGATATTTCCTTTTTCACCATAGCCCTCTATGGGCTTCCAAATATCCCTTTGCCAATTCCACAAGAACAGACTTAGCGAAAGGCTTCTTGAAGGGAAAGATGTAACTCTGTGAGATGAATTAACAGAACACAGAGCAGTTTCTCAGAAAGCTTCTTTCCAGTTTTGAACGGAAGATATTTCCTTTTTCACCATAGCCCTCTATGGGCTTCCAAATATCCCTTTGCCAATTCCACAAGAACAGCCTTAGCGAAAGGCTTCTTGAAGGGAAAGATGTAACTCTGTGAGATGAATTAACAGAACACAGAGCAGTTTCTCAGAAAGCTTCTTTCCAGTTTTGAACGGAAGATATTTCCTTTTTCACCATAGCCCTCTATGGGCTTCCAAATATCCCTTTGCCAATTCCACAAGAACAGCCTTAGCGAAAGGCTTCTTGAAGGGAAAGATGTAACTCTGTGAGATGAATTAACAGAACACAGAGCAGTTTCTCAGAAAGCTTCTTTCCAGTTTTGAACGGAAGATATTTCCTTTTTCACCATAGCCCTCTATGGGCTTCCAAATAGCCCTTTGCCAATTCCACAAGAACAGCCTTAGCGAAAGGCTTCTTGAAGGGAAAGATGTAACTCTGTGAGATGAATTAACAGAACACAGAGCAGTTTCTCAGAAAGCTTCTTTCCAGTTTTGAACGGAAGATATTTCCTTTTTCACCATAGCCCTCTATGGGCTTCCAAATATCCCTTTGCCAATTCCACAAGAACAGCCTTAGCGAAAGGCTTCTTGAAGGAAAGATGTAACTCTGTGAGATGAATTAACAGAACACAGAGCAGTTTCTCAGAAAGCTTCTTTCCAGTTTTGAACGGAAGATATTTCCTTTTTCACCATAGCCCTCTATGGGCTTCCAAATATCCCTTTGCCAAGTCCACAAGAACAGCCTTAGCGAAAGGCTTCTTGAAGGGAAAGATGTAACTCTGTGAGATGAATTAACAGAACACAGAGCAGTTTCTCAGAAAGCTTCTTTCCAGTTTTGAACGGAAGATATTTCCTTTTTCACCATAGCCCTCTATGGGCTTCCAAATATCCCTTTGCCAATTCCACAAGAACAGCCTTAGCGAAAGGCTTCTTGAAGGGAAAGATGTAACTCTGTGAGATGAATTAACAGAACACAGAGCAGTTTCTCAGAAAGCTTCTTTCCAGTTTTGAACGGAAGATATTTCCTTTTTCACCATAGCCCTCTATGGGCTTCCAAATATCCCTTTGCCAATTCCACAAGAACAGCCTTAGCGAAAGGCTTCTTGAAGGGAAAGATGTATCTCTGTGAGATGAATTAACAGAACACAGAGCAGTTTCTCAGAAAGCTTCTTTCCAGTTTTGAACGGAAGATATTTCCTTTTTCACCATAGCCCTCTATGGGCTTCCAAATATGCCTTTGCCAATTCCACAAGAACAGCCTTAGCGAAAGGCTTCTTGAAGGGAAAGATGTAACTCTGTGAGATGAATTAACAGAACACAGAGCAGTTTCTCAGAAAGCTTCTTTCCAGTTTTGAACGGAAGATATTTCCTTTTTCACCATAGCCCTCTATGGGCTTCCAAATATCCCTTTGCCAATTCCACAAGAACAGCCTTAGCGAAAGGCTTCTTGAAGGGAAAGATGTAACTCTGTGAGATGAATTAACAGAACACAGAGCAGTTTCTCAGAAAGCTTCTTTCCAGTTTTGAACGGAAGATATTTCCTTTTTCACCATAGCCCTCTATGGGCTTCCAAATATCCCTTTGCCAATTCCACAAGAACAGCCTTAGCGAAAGGCTTCTTGAAGGGAAAGATGTAACTCTGTGAGATGAATTAACAGAACACAGAGCAGTTTCTCAGAAAGCTTCTTTCCAGTTTTGAACGGAAGATATTTCCTTTTTCACCATAGCCCTCTATGGGCTTCCAAATATCCCTTTGCCAATTCCACAAGAACAGCCTTAGCGAAAGGCTTCTTGAAGGGAAAGATGTAACTCTGTGAGATGAATTAACAGAACACAGAGCAGTTTCTCAGAAAGCTTCTTTCCAGTTTTGAACGGAAGATATTTCCTTTTTCACCATAGCCCTCTATGGGCTTCCAAATATCCCTTTGCCAATTCCACAAGAACAGCCTTAGCGAAAGGCTTCTTGAAGGGAAAGATGTAACTCTGTGAGATGAATTAACAGAACACAGAGCAGTTTCTCAGAAAGCTTCTTTCCAGTTTTGAACGGAAGATATTTCCTTTTTCACCATAGCCCTCTATGGGCTTCCAAATATCCCTTTGCCAATTCCACAAGAACAGACTTAGCGAAAGGCTTCTTGAAGGGAAAGATGTAACTCTGTGAGATGAATTAACAGAACACAGAGCAGTTTCTCAGAAAGCTTCTTTCCAGTTTTGAACGGAAGATATTTCCTTTTTCACCATAGCCCTCTATGGGCTTCCAAATATCCCTTTGCCAATTCCACAAGAACAGCCTTAGCGAAAGGCTTCTTGAAGGGAAAGATGTAACTCTGTGAGATGAATTAACAGAACACAGAGCAGTTTCTCAGAAAGCTTCTTTCCAGTTTTGAACGGAAGATATTTCCTTTTTCACCATAGCCCTCTATGGGCTTCCAAATATCCCTTTGCCAATTCCACAAGAACAGCCTTAGCGAAAGGCTTCTTGAAGGGAAAGATGTAACTCTGTGAGATGAATTAACAGAACACAGAGCAGTTTCTCAGAAAGCTTCTTTCCAGTTTTGAACGGAAGATATTTCCTTTTTCACCATAGCCCTCTATGGGCTTCCAAATAGCCCTTTGCCAATTCCACAAGAACAGCCTTAGCGAAAGGCTTCTTGAAGGGAAAGATGTAACTCTGTGAGATGAATTAACAGAACACAGAGCAGTTTCTCAGAAAGCTTCTTTCCAGTTTTGAACGGAAGATATTTCCTTTTTCACCATAGCCCTCTATGGGCTTCCAAATATCCCTTTGCCAATTCCACAAGAACAGCCTTAGCGAAAGGCTTCTTGAAGGGAAAGATGTAACTCTGTGAGATGAATTAACAGAACACAGAGCAGTTTCTCAGAAAGCTTCTTTCCAGTTTTGAACGGAAGATATTTCCTTTTTCACCATAGCCCTCTATGGGCTTCCAAATATCCCTTTGCCAATTCCACAAGAACAGCCTTAGCGAAAGGCTTCTTGAAGGGAAAGATGTAACTCTGTGAGATGAATTAACAGAACACAGAGCAGTTTCTCAGAAAGCTTCTTTCCAGTTTTGAACGGAAGATATTTCCTTTTTCACCATAGCCCTCTATGGGCTTCCAAATATCCCTTTGCCAATTCCACAAGAACAGCCTTAGCGAAAGGCTTCTTGAAGGGAAAGATGTAACTCTGTGAGATGAATTAACAGAACACAGAGCAGTTTCTCAGAAAGCTTCTTTCCAGTTTTGAACGGAAGATATTTCCTTTTTCACCATAGCCCTCTATGGGCTTCCAAATATCCCTTTGCCAATTCCACAAGAACAGCCTTAGCGAAAGGCTTCTTGAAGGGAAAGATGTAACTCTGTGAGATGAATTAACAGAACACAGAGCAGTTTCTCAGAAAGCTTCTTTCCAGTTTTGAAGGGAAGATATTTCCTTTTTCACCATAGCCCTCTATGGGCTTCCAAATATCCCTTTGCCAATTCCACAAGAACAGCCTTAGCGAAAGGCTTCTTGAAGGGAAAGATGTAACTCTGTGAGATCAATTAACAGAACACAGAGCAGTTTCTCAGAAAGCTTCTTTCCAGTTTTGAACGGAAGATATTTCCTTTTTCACCATAGCCCTCTATGGGCTTCCAAATATCCCTTTGCCAATTCCACAAGAACAGCCTTAGCGAAAGGCTTCTTGAAGGGAAAGATGTAACTCTGTGAGATGAATTAACAGAACACAGAGCAGTTTCTCAGAAAGCTTCTTTCCAGTTTTGAACGGAAGATATTTCCTTTTTCACCATAGCCCTCTATGGGCTTCCAAATATCCCTTTGCCAATTCCACAAGAACAGCCTTAGCGAAAGGCTTCTTGAAGGGAAAGATGTAACTCTGTGAGATGAATTAACAGAACACAGAGCAGTTTCTCAGAAAGCTTCTTTCCAGTTTTGAAGGGAAGATATTTCCTTTTTCACCATAGCCCTCTATGGGCTTCCAAATATCCCTTTGCCAATTCCACAAGAACAGCCTTAGCGAAAGGCTTCTTGAAGGGAAAGATGTAACTCTGTGAGATGAATTAACAGAACACAGAGCAGTTTCTCAGAAAGCTTCTTTCCAGTTTTGAACGGAAGATATTTCCCTTTTCACCATAGCCCTCTATGGGCTTCCAAATATCCCTTTGCCAATTCCACAAGAACAGCCTTAGCGAAAGGCTTCTTGAAGGGAAAGATGTAACTCTGTGAGATGAATTAACAGAACACAGAGCAGTTTCTCAGAAAGCTTCTTTCCAGTTTTGAACGGAAGATATTTCCTTTTTCACCATAGCCCTCTATGGGCTTCCAAATATCCCTTTGCCAATTCCACAAGAACAGCCTTAGCGAAAGGCTTCTTGAAGGGAAAGATGTATCTCTGTGAGATGAATTAACAGAACACAGAGCAGTTTCTCAGAAAGCTTCTTTCCAGTTTTGAACGGAAGATATTTCCTTTTTCACCATAGCCCTCTATGGGCTTCCAAATATCCCTTTGCAAATTCCACAAGAACAGCCTTAGCGAAAGGCTTCTTGAAGGGAAAGATGTAACTCTGTGAGATGAATTAACAGAACACAGAGCAGTTTCTCAGAAAGCTTCTTTCCAGTTTTGAACGGAAGATATTTCCTTTTTCACCATAGCCCTCTATGGGCTTCCAAATATCCCTTTGCCAATTCCACAAGAACAGCCTTAGCGAAAGGCTTCTTGAAGGGAAAGATGTAACTCTGTGAGATGAATTAACAGAACACAGAGCAGTTTCTCAGAAAGCTTCTTTCCAGTTTTGAACGGAAGATATTTCCTTTTTCACCATAGCCCTCTATGGGCTTCCAAATATCCCTTTGCCAATTCCACAAGAACAGCCTTAGCGAAAGGCTTCTTGAAGGGAAAGATGTAACTCTGTGAGATGAATTAACAGAACACAGAGCAGTTTCTCTGAAAGCTTCTTTCCAGTTTTGAACGGAAGATATTTCCTTTTTCACCATAGCCCTCTATGGGCTTCCAAATATCCCTTTGCCAATTCCACAAGAACAGCCTTAGCGAAAGGCTTCTTGAAGGGAAAGATGTAACTCTGTGAGATGAATTAACAGAACACAGAGCAGTTTCTCAGAAAGCTTCTTTCCAGTTTTGAACGGAAGATATTTCCTTTTTCACCATAGCCCTCTATGGGCTTCCAAATATCCCTTTGCCAATTCCACAAGAACAGCCTTAGCGAAAGGCTTCTTGAAGGGAAAGATGTAACTCTGTGAGATGAATTAACAGAACACAGAGCAGTTTCTCAGAAAGCTTCTTTCCAGTTTTGAACGGAAGATATTTCCTTTTTCACCATAGCCCTCTATGGGCTTCCAAATATCCCTTTGCCAATTCCACAAGAACAGCCTTAGCGAAAGGCTTCTTGAAGGGAAAGATGTAACTCTGTGAGATGAATTAACAGAACACAGAGCAGTTTCTCAGAAAGCTTCTTTCCAGTTTTGAACGGAAGATATTTCCTTTTTCACCATAGCCCTCTATGGGCTTCCAAATATCCCTTTGCCAATTCCACAAGAACAGCCTTAGCGAAAGGCTTCTTGAAGGGAAAGATGTAACTCTGTGAGATGAATTAACAGAACACAGAGCAGTTTCTCAGAAAGCTTCTTTCCAGTTTTGAACGGAAGATATTTCCTTTTTCACCATAGCCCTCTATGGGCTTCCAAATATCCCTTTGCCAATTCCACAAGAACAGCCTTAGCGAAAGGCTTCTTGAAGGGAAAGATGTAACTCTGTGAGATGAATTAACAGAACACAGAGCAGTTTCTCAGAAAGCTTCTTTCCAGTTTTGAACGGAAGATATTTCCTTTTTCACCATAGCCCTCTATGGGCTTCCAAATATCCCTTTGCCAATTCCACAAGAACAGCCTTAGCGAAAGGCTTCTTGAAGGGAAAGATGTAACTCTGTGAGATGAATTAACAGAACACAGAGCAGTTTCTCAGAAAGCTTCTTTCCAGTTTTGAACGGAAGATATTTCCTTTTTCACCATAGCCCTCTATGGGCTTCCAAATATCCCTTTGCCAATTCCACAAGAACAGCCTTAGCGAAAGGCTTCTTGAAGGGAAAGATGTAACTCTGTGAGATGAATTAACAGAACACAGAGCAGTTTCTCAGAAAGCTTCTTTCCAGTTTTGAACGGAAGATATTTCCTTTTTCACCATAGCCCTCTATGGGCTTCCAAATATCCCTTTGCCAATTCCACAAGAACAGCCTTAGCGAAAGGCTTCTTGAAGGGAAAGATGTAACTCTGTGAGATGAATTAACAGAACACAGAGCAGTTTCTCAGAAAGCTTCTTTCCAGTTTTGAACGGAAGATATTTCCTTTTTCACCATAGCCCTCTATGGGCTTCCAAATATCCCTTTGCCAATTCCACAAGAACAGCCTTAGCGAAAGGCTTCTTGAAGGGAAAGATGTAACTCTGTGAGATGAATTAACAGAACACAGAGCAGTTTCTCAGAAAGCTTCTTTCCAGTTTTGAACGGAAGATATTTCCTTTTTCACCATAGCCCTCTATGGGCTTCCAAATATCCCTTTGCCAATTCCACAAGAACAGCCTTAGCGAAAGGCTTCTTGAAGGGAAAGATGTAACTCTGTGAGATGAATTAACAGAACACAGAGCAGTTTCTCAGAAAGCTTCTTTCCAGTTTTGAACGGAAGATATTTCCTTTTTCACCATAGCCCTCTATGGGCTTCCAAATATCCCTTTGCCAATTCCACAAGAACAGCCTTAGCGAAAGGCTTCTTGAAGGGAAAGATGTAACTCTGTGAGATGAATTAACAGAACACAGAGCAGTTTCTCAGAAAGCTTCTTTCCAGTTTTGAACGGAAGATATTTCCTTTTTCACCATAGCCCTCTATGGGCTTCCAAATATCCCTTTGCCAATTCCACAAGAACAGCCTTAGCGAAAGGCTTCTTGAAGGGAAAGATGTAACTCTGTGAGATGAATTAACAGAACACAGAGCAGTTTCTCAGAAAGCTTCTTTCCAGTTTTGAACGGAAGATATTTCCTTTTTCACCATAGCCCTCTATGGGCTTCCAAATATCCCTTTGCCAATTCCACAAGAACAGCCTTAGCGAAAGGCTTCTTGAAGGGAAAGATGTAACTCTGTGAGATGAATTAACAGAACACAGAGCAGTTTCTCAGAAAGCTTCTTTCCAGTTTTGAACGGAAGATATTTCCTTTTTCACCATAGCCCTCTATGGGCTTCCAAATATCCCTTTGCCAACTCCACAAGAACAGCCTTAGCGAAAGGCTTCTTGAAGGGAAAGATGTAACTCTGTGAGATGAATTAACAGAACACAGAGCAGTTTCTCAGAAAGCTTCTTTCCAGTTTTGAACGGAAGATATTTCCTTTTTCACCATAGCCCTCTATGGGCTTCCAAATATCCCTTTGCCAATTCCACAAGAACAGCCTTAGCGAAAGGCTTCTTGAAGGGAAAGATGTAACTCTGTGAGATGAATTAACAGAACACAGAGCAGTTTCTCAGAAAGCTTCTTTCCAGTTTTGAACGGAAGATATTTCCTTTTTCACCATAGCCCTCTATGGGCTTCCAAATATCCCTTTGCCAATTCCACAAGAACAGCCTTAGCGAAAGGCTTCTTGAAGGGAAAGATGTAACTCTGTGAGATGAATTAACAGAACACAGAGCAGTTTCTCAGAAAGCTTCTTTCCAGTTTTGAACGGAAGATATTTCCTTTTTCACCATAGCCCTCTATGGGCTTCCAAATATCCCTTTGCCAATTCCACAAGAACAGCCTTAGCGAAAGGCTTCTTGAAGGGAAAGATGTAACTCTGTGAGATGAATTAACAGAACACAGAGCAGTTTCTCAGAAAGCTTCTTTCCAGTTTTGAACGGAAGATATTTCCTTTTTCACCATAGCCCTCTATGGGCTTCCAAATATCCCTTTGCCAATTCCACAAGAACAGCCTTAGCGAAAGGCTTCTTGAAGGGAAAGATGTAACTCTGTGAGATGAATTAACAGAACACAGAGCAGTTTCTCAGAAAGCTTCTTTCCAGTTTTGAACGGAAGATATTTCCTTTTTCACCATAGCCCTCTATGGGCTTCCAAATATCCCTTTGCCAATTCCACAAGAACAGACTTAGCGAAAGGCTTCTTGAAGGGAAAGATGTAACTCTGTGAGATGAATTAACAGAACACAGAGCAGTTTCTCAGAAAGCTTCTTTCCAGTTTTGAACGGAAGATATTTCCTTTTTCACCATAGCCCTCTATGGGCTTCCAAATATCCCTTTGCCAATTCCACAAGAACAGCCTTAGCGAAAGGCTTCTTGAAGGGAAAGATGTAACTCTGTGAGATGAATTAACAGAACACAGAGCAGTTTCTCAGAAAGCTTCTTTCCAGTTTTGAACGGAAGATATTTCCTTTTTCACCATAGCCCTCTATGGGCTTCCAAATATCCCTTTGCCAATTCCACAAGAACAGCCTTAGCGAAAGGCTTCTTGAAGGGAAAGATGTAACTCTGTGAGATGAATTAACAGAACACAGAGCAGTTTCTCAGAAAGCTTCTTTCCAGTTTTGAACGGAAGATATTTCCTTTTTCACCATAGCCCTCTATGGGCTTCCAAATATCCCTTTGCCAATTCCACAAGAACAGCCTTAGCGAAAGGCTTCTTGAAGGGAAAGATGTAACTCTGTGAGATGAATTAACAGAACACAGAGCAGTTTCTCAGAAAGCTTCTTTCCAGTTTTGAACGGAAGATATTTCCTTTTTCACCATAGCCCTCTATGGGCTTCCAAATATCCCTTTGCCAATTCCACAAGAACAGCCTTAGCGAAAGGCTTCTTGAAGGGAAAGATGTAACTCTGTGAGATGAATTAACAGAACACAGAGCAGTTTCTCAGAAAGCTTCTTTCCAGTTTTGAACGGAAGATATTTCCTTTTTCACCATAGCCCTCTATGGGCTTCCAAATATCCCTTTGCCAATTCCACAAGAACAGCCTTAGCGAAAGGCTTCTTGAAGGGAAAGATGTAACTCTGTGAGATGAATTAACAGAACACAGAGCAGTTTCTCAGAAAGCTTCTTTCCAGTTTTGAACGGAAGATATTTCCTTTTTCACCATAGCCCTCTATGGGCTTCCAAATATCCCTTTGCCAATTCCACAAGAACAGCCTTAGCGAAAGGCTTCTTGAAGGCAAAGATGTAACTCTGTGAGATGAATTAACAGAACACAGAGCAGTTTCTCAGAAAGCTTCTTTCCAGTTTTGAACGGAAGATATTTCCTTTTTCACCATAGCCCTCTATGGGCTTCCAAATATCCCTTTGCCAATTCCACAAGAACAGCCTTAGCGAAAGGCTTCTTGAAGGGAAAGATGTAACTCTGTGAGATCAATTAACAGAACACAGAGCAGTTTCTCAGAAAGCTTCTTTCCAGTTTTGAACGGAAGATATTTCCTTTTTCACCATAGCCCTCTACGGGCTTCCAAATATCCCTTTGCCAATTCCACAAGAACAGCCTTAGCGAAAGGCTTCTTGAAGGGGAAGATGTAACTCTGTGAGATGAATTAACAGAACACAGAGCAGTTTCTCAGAAAGCTTCTTTCCAGTTTTGAACGGAAGATATTTCCTTTTTCACCATAGCCCTCTATGGGCTTCCAAATATCCCTTTGCCAATTCCACAAGAACAGCCTTAGCGAAAGGCTTCTTGAAGGGAAAGATGTAACTCTGTGAGATGAATTAACAGAACACAGAGCAGTTTCTCAGAAAGCTTCTTTCCAGTTTTGAAGGGAAGATATTTCCTTTTTCACCATAGTCCTCTATGGGCTTCCAAATATCCCTTTGCCAATTCCACAAGAACAGCCTTAGCGAAAGGCTTCTTGAAGGGAAAGATGTAACTCTGTGAGATGAATTAACAGAACACAGAGCAGTTTCTCAGAAAGCTTCTTTCCAGTTTTGAACGGAAGATATTTCCTTTTTCACCGTAGCCCTCTACGGGCTTCCAAATATCCCTTTGCCAATTCCACAAGAACAGCCTTAGCGAAAGGCTTCTTGAAGGGAAAGATGTAACTCTGTGAGATGAATTAACAGAACACAGAGCAGTTTCTCAGAAAGCTTCTTTCCAGTTTTGAACGGAAGATATTTCCTTTTTCACCATAGCCCTCTATGGGCTTCCAAATATCCCTTTGCCAATTCCACAAGAACAGCCTTAGCGAAAGGCTTCTTGAAGGGAAAGATGTAACTCTGTGAGATGAATTAACAGAACACAGAGCAGTTTCTCAGAAAGCTTCTTTCCAGTTTTGAACGGAAGATATTTCCTTTTTCACCATAGCCCTCTATGGGCTTCCAAATATCCCTTTGCCAATTCCACAAGAACAGCCTTAGCGAAAGGCTTCTTGAAGGGAAAGATGTAACTCTGTGAGATGAATTAACAGAACACAGAGCAGTTTCTCAGAAAGCTTCTTTCCAGTTTTGAACGGAAGATATTTCCTTTTTCACCATAGCCCTCTATGGGCTTCCAAATATCCCTTTGCCAATTCCACAAGAACAGCCTTAGCGAAAGGCTTCTTGAAGGGAAAGATGTAACTCTGTGAGATGAATTAACAGAACACAGAGCAGTTTCTCAGAAAGCTTCTTTCCAGTTTTGAACGGAAGATATTTCCTTTTTCACCATAGCCCTCTATGGGCTTCCAAATATCCCTTTGCCAATTCCACAAGAACAGCCTTAGCGAAAGGCTTCTTGAAGGGAAAGATGTATCTCTGTGAGATGAATTAACAGAACACAGAGCAGTTTCTCAGAAAGCTTCTTTCCAGTTTTGAACGGAAGATATTTCCTTTTTCACCATAGCCCTCTATGGGCTTCCAAATATCCCTTTGCCAATTCCACAAGAACAGCCTTAGCGAAAGGCTTCTTGAAGGGAAAGATGTAACTCTGTGAGATGAATTAACAGAACACAGAGCAGTTTCTCAGAAAGCTTCTTTCCAGTTTTGAACGGAAGATATTTCCTTTTTCACCATAGCCCTCTATGGGCTTCCAAATATCCCTTTGCCAATTCCACAAGAACAGCCTTAGCGAAAGGCTTCTTGAAGGGAAAGATGTAACTCTGTGAGATGAATTAACAGAACACAGAGCAGTTTCTCAGAAAGCTTCTTTCCAGTTTTGAACGGAAGATATTTCCTTTTTCACCATAGCCCTCTATGGGCTTCCAAATATCCCTTTGCCAATTCCACAAGAACAGCCTTAGCGAAAGGCTTCTTGAAGGGAAAGATGTAACTCTGTGAGATGAATTAACAGAACACAGAGGAGTTTCTCTGAAAGCTTCTTTCCAGTTTTGAACGGAAGATATTTCCTTTTTCACCATAGCCCTCTATGGGCTTCCAAATATCCCTTTGCCAATTCCACAAGAACAGCCTTAGCGAAAGGCTTCTTGAAGGGAAAGATGTAACTCTGTGAGATGAATTAACAGAACACAGAGCAGTTTCTCAGAAAGCTTCTTTCCAGTTTTGAACGGAAGATATTTCCTTTTTCACCATAGCCCTCTATGGGCTTCCAAATATCCCTTTGCCAATTCCACAAGAACAGCCTTAGCGAAAGGCTTCTTGAAGGGAAAGATGTAACTCTGTGAGATGAATTAACAGAACACAGAGCAGTTTCTCTGAAAGCTTCTTTCCAGTTTTGAACGGAAGATATTTCCTTTTTCACCATAGCCCTCTATGGGCTTCTAAATATCCCTTTGCCAACTCCACAAGAACAGCCTTAGCGAAAGGCTTCTTGAAGGGAAAGATGTAACTCTGTGAGATGAATTAACAGAACACAGAGCAGTTTCTCTGAAAGCTTCTTTCCAGTTTTGAACGGAAGATATTTCCTTTTTCACCATAGCCCTCTATGGGCTTCCAAATATCCCTTTGCCAATTCCACAAGAACAGCCTTAGCGAAAGGCTTCTTGAAGGGAATGATGTAACTCTGTGAGATGAATTAACAGAACACAGAGCAGTTTCTCAGAAAGCTTCTTTCCAGTTTTGAACGGAAGATATTTCCTTTTTCACCATAGCCCTCTATGGGCTTCCAAATATCCCTTTCCCAATTCCACAAGAACAGCCTTAGCGAAAGGCTTCTTGAAGGGAAAGATGTAACTCTGTGAGATGAATTAACAGAACACAGAGCAGTTTCTCAGAAAGCTTCTTTCCAGTTTTGAACGGAAGATATTTCCTTTTTCACCATAGCCCTCTATGGGCTTCCAAATATCCCTTTGCCAATTCCACAAGAACAGCCTTAGCGAAAGGCTTCTTGAAGGGAAAGATGTAACTCTGTGAGATGAATTAACAGAACACAGAGCAGTTTCTCAGAAAGCTTCTTTCCAGTTTTGAACGGAAGATATTTCCTTTTTCACCATAGCCCTCTATGGGCTTCCAAATATCCCTTTGCCAATTCCACAAGAACAGCCTTAGCGAAAGGCTTCTTGAAGGGAAAGATGTAACTCTGTGAGATGAATTAACAGAACACAGAGCAGTTTCTCAGAAAGCTTCTTTCCAGTTTTGAACGGAAGATATTTCCTTTTTCACCATAGCCCTCTATGGGCTTCCAAATATCCCTTTGCCAATTCCACAAGAACAGCCTTAGCGAAAGGCTTCTTGAAGGGAAAGATGTAACTCTGTGAGATGAATTAACAGAACACAGAGCAGTTTCTCAGAAAGCTTCTTTCCAGTTTTGAACGGAAGATATTTCCTTTTTCACCATAGCCCTCTATGGGCTTCCAAATATCCCTTTGCCAATTCCACAAGAACAGCCTTAGCGAAAGTCTTCTTGAAGGGAAAGATGTAACTCTGTGAGATGAATTAACAGAACACAGAGCAGTTTCTCAGAAAGCTTCTTTCCAGTTTTGAACGGAAGATATTTCCTTTTTCACCATAGCCCTCTATGGGCTTCCAAATATCCCTTTGCCAATTCCACAAGAACAGCCTTAGCGAAAGGCTTCTTGAAGGGAAAGATGTAACTCTGTGAGATGAATTAACAGAACACAGAGCAGTTTCTCAGAAAGCTTCTTTCCAGTTTTGAACGGAAGATATTTCCTCTTTCACCATAGCCCTCTATGGGCTTCCAAATATCCCTTTGCCAATTCCACAAGAACAGCCTTAGCGAAAGGCTTCTTGAAGGGAAAGATGTAACTCTGTGAGATGAATTAACAGAACACAGAGCAGTTTCTCAGAAAGCTTCTTTCCAGTTTTGAACGGAAGATATTTCCTTTTTCACCATAGCCCTCTACGGGCTTCCAAATATCCCTTTGCCAATTCCACAAGAACAGCCTTAGCGAAAGGCTTCTTGAAGGGGAAGATGTAACTCTGTGAGATGAATTAACAGAACACAGAGCAGTTTCTCAGAAAGCTTCTTTCCAGTTTTGAACGGAAGATATTTCCTTTTTCACCATAGCCCTCTATGGGCTTCCAAATATCCCTTTGCCAATTCCACAAGAACAGCCTTAGCGAAAGGCTTCTTGAAGGGAAAGATGTAACTCTGTGAGATGAATTAACAGAACACAGAGCAGTTTCTCAGAAAGCTTCTTTCCAGTTTTGAACGGAAGATATTTCCTTTTTCACCATAGCCCTCTATGGGCTTCCAAATATCCCTTTGCCAATTCCACAAGAACAGCCTTAGCGAAAGGCTTCTTGAAGGGAAAGATGTAACTCTGTGAGATGAATTAACAGAACACAGAGCAGTTTCTCAGAAAGCTTCTTTCCAGTTTTGAACGGAAGATATTTCCTTTTTCACCATAGCCCTCTATGGGCTTCCAAATATCCCTTTGCCAATTCCACAAGAACAGCCTTAGCGAAAGGCTTCTTGAAGGGAAAGATGTAACTCTGTGAGATGAATTAACAGAACACAGAGCAGTTTCTCAGAAAGCTTCTTTCCAGTTTTGAACGGAAGATATTTCCTTTTTCACCATAGCCCTCTACGGGCTTCCAAATATCCCTTTGCCAATTCCACAAGAACAGCCTTAGCGAAAGGCTTCTTGAAGGGAAAGATGTAACTCTGTGAGATGAATTAACAGAACACAGAGCAGTTTCTCAGAAAGCTTCTTTCCAGTTTTGAACGGAAGATATTTCCTTTTTCACCATAGCCCTCTATGGGCTTCCAAATATCACTTTGCCAATTCCACAAGAACAGCCTTAGCGAAAGGCTTCTTGAAGGGAAAGATGTAACTCTGTGAGATGAATTAACAGAACACAGAGCAGTTTCTCAGAAAGCTTCTTTCCAGTTTTGAACGGAAGATATTTCCTTTTTCACCATAGCCCTCTATGGGCTTCCAAATATCCCTTTGCCAATTCCACAAGAACAGCCTTAGCGAAAGGCTTCTTGAAGGGAAAGATGTAACTCTGTGAGATGAATTAACAGAACACAGAGCAGTTTCTCAGAAAGCTTCTTTCCAGTTTTGAACGGAAGATATTTCCTTTTTCACCATAGCCCTCTATGGGCTTCCAAATATCCCTTTGCCAATTCCACAAGAACAGCCTTAGCGAAAGGCTTCTTGAAGGGAAAGATGTAACTCTGTGAGATGAATTAACAGAACACAGAGCAGTTTCTCAGAAAGCTTCTTTCCAGTTTTGAACGGAAGATATTTCCTTTTTCACCATAGCCCTCTACGGGCTTCCAAATATCCCTTTGCCAATTCCACAAGAACAGCCTTAGCGAAAGGCTTCTTGAAGGGAAAGATGTAACTCTGTGAGATGAATTAACAGAACACAGAGCAGTTTCTCAGAAAGCTGCTTTCCAGTTTTGAACGGAAGATATTTCCTTTTTCACCATAGCCCTCTATGGGCTTCCAAATATCCCTTTGCCAATTCCACAAGAACAGCCTTAGCGAAAGGCTTCTTGAAGGGAAAGATGTAACTCTGTGAGATGAATTAACAGAACACAGAGCAGTTTCTCAGAAAGCTTCTTTCCAGTTTTGAACGGAAGATATTTCCTTTTTCACCATAGCCCTCTACGGGCTTCCAAATATCCCTTTGCCAATTCCACAAGAACAGCCTTAGCGAAAGGCTTCTTGAAGGGGAAGATGTAACTCTGTGAGATGAATTAACAGAACACAGAGCAGTTTCTCAGAAAGCTTCTTTCCAGTTTTGAACGGAAGATATTTCCTTTTTCACCATAGCCCTCTATGGGCTTCCAAATATCCCTTTGCCAATTCCACAAGAACAGCCTTAGCGAAAGGCTTCTTGAAGGGAAAGATGTAACTCTGTGAGATGAATTAACAGAACACAGAGCAGTTTCTCAGAAAGCTTCTTTCCAGTTTTGAACGGAAGATATTTCCTTTTTCACCATAGCCCTCTATGGGCTTCCAAATATCCCTTTGCCAATTCCACAAGAACAGCCTTAGCGAAAGGCTTCTTGAAGGGAAAGATGTAACTCTGTGAGATGAATTAACAGAACACAGAGCAGTTTCTCAGAAAGCTTCTTTCCAGTTTTGAACGGAAGATATTTCCTTTTTCACCATAGCCCTCTATGGGCTTCCAAATATCCCTTTGCCAATTCCACAAGAACAGCCTTAGCGAAAGGCTTCTTGAAGGGAAAGATGTAACTCTGTGAGATGAATTAACAGAACACAGAGCAGTTTCTCAGAAAGCTTCTTTCCAGTTTTGAACGGAAGATATTTCCTTTTTCACCATAGCCCTCTACGGGCTTCCAAATATCCCTTTGCCAATTCCACAAGAACAGCCTTAGCGAAAGGCTTCTTGAAGGGAAAGATGTAACTCTGTGAGATGAATTAACAGAACACAGAGCAGTTTCTCAGAAAGCTTCTTTCCAGTTTTGAACGGAAGATATTTCCTTTTTCACCATAGCCCTCTATGGGCTTCCAAATATCCCTTTGCCAATTCCACAAGAACAGCCTTAGCGAAAGGCTTCTTGAAGGGAAAGATGTAACTCTGTGAGATGAATTAACAGAACACAGAGCAGTTTCTCAGAAAGCTTCTTTCCAGTTTTGAACGGAAGATATTTCCTTTTTCACCATAGCCCTCTATGGGCTTCCAAATATCCCTTTGCCAATTCCACAAGAACAGCCTTAGCGAAAGGCTTCTTGAAGGGAAAGATGTAACTCTGTGAGATGAATTAACAGAACACAGAGCAGTTTCTCAGAAAGCTTCTTTCCAGTTTTGAACGGAAGATATTTCCTTTTTCACCATAGCCCTCTATGGGCTTCCAAATATCCCTTTGCCAATTCCACAAGAACAGCCTTAGCGAAAGGCTTCTTGAAGGGAAAGATGTATCTCTGTGAGATGAATTAACAGAACACAGAGCAGTTTCTCAGAAAGCTTCTTTCCAGTTTTGAACGGAAGATATTTCCTTTTTCACCATAGCCCTCTATGGGCTTCCAAATATCCCTTTGCCAATTCCACAAGAACAGCCTTAGCGAAAGGCTTCTTGAAGGGAAAGATGTAACTCTGTGAGATGAATTAACAGAACACAGAGCAGTTTCTCAGAAAGCTTCTTTCCAGTTTTGAACGGAAGATATTTCCTTTTTCACCATAGCCCTCTATGGGCTTCCAAATATCCCTTTGCCAATTCCACAAGAACAGCCTTAGCGAAAGGCTTCTTGAAGGGAAAGATGTAACTCTGTGAGATGAATTAACAGAACACAGAGCAGTTTCTCAGAAAGCTTCTTTCCAGTTTTGAACGGAAGATATTTCCTTTTTCACCATAGCCCTCTATGGGCTTCCAAATATCCCTTTGCCAATTCCACAAGAACAGCCTTAGCGAAAGGCTTCTTGAAGGGAAAGATGTAACTCTGTGAGATGAATTAACAGAACACAGAGCAGTTTCTCTGAAAGCTTCTTTCCAGTTTTGAACGGAAGATATTTCCTTTTTCACCATAGCCCTCTATGGGCTTCCAAATATCCCTTTGCCAATTCCACAAGAACAGCCTTAGCGAAAGGCTTCTTGAAGGGAAAGATGTAACTCTGTGAGATGAATTAACAGAACACAGAGCAGTTTCTCAGAAAGCTTCTTTCCAGTTTTGAACGGAAGATATTTCCTTTTTCACCATAGCCCTCTATGGGCTTCCAAATATCCCTTTGCCAATTCCACAAGAACAGCCTTAGCGAAAGGCTTCTTGAAGGGAAAGATGTAACTCTGTGAGATGAATTAACAGAACACAGAGCAGTTTCTCAGAAAGCTTCTTTCCAGTTTTGAACGGAAGATATTTCCTTTTTCACCATAGCCCTCTATGGGCTTCCAAATATCCCTTTGCCAACTCCACAAGAACAGCCTTAGCGAAAGGCTTCTTGAAGGGAAAGATGTAACTCTGTGAGATGAATTAACAGAACACAGAGCAGTTTCTCAGAAAGCTTCTTTCCAGTTTTGAACGGAAGATATTTCCTTTTTCACCATAGCCCTCTATGGGCTTCCAAATATCCCTTTGCCAATTCCACAAGAACAGCCTTAGCGAAAGGCTTCTTGAAGGGAAAGATGTAACTCTGTGAGATGAATTAACAGAACACAGAGCAGTTTCTCAGAAAGCTTCTTTCCAGTTTTGAACGGAAGATATTTCCTTTTTCACCATAGCCCTCTATGGGCTTCCAAATATCCCTTTGCCAATTCCACAAGAACAGCCTTAGCGAAAGGCTTCTTGAAGGGAAAGATGTAACTCTGTGAGATGAATTAACAGAACACAGAGCAGTTTCTCAGAAAGCTTCTTTCCAGTTTTGAACGGAAGATATTTCCTTTTTCACCATAGCCCTCTACGGGCTTCCAAATATCCCTTTGCCAATTCCACAAGAACAGCCTTAGCGAAAGGCTTCTTGAAGGGGAAGATGTAACTCTGTGAGATGAATTAACAGAACACAGAGCAGTTTCTCAGAAAGCTTCTTTCCAGTTTTGAACGGAAGATATTTCCTTTTTCACCATAGCCCTCTATGGGCTTCCAAATATCCCTTTGCCAATTCCACAAGAACAGCCTTAGCGAAAGGCTTCTTGAAGGGAAAGATGTAACTCTGTGAGATGAATTAACAGAACACAGAGCAGTTTCTCAGAAAGCTTCTTTCCAGTTTTGAAGGGAAGATATTTCCTTTTTCACCATAGCCCTCTATGGGCTTCCAAATATCCCTTTGCCAATTCCACAAGAACAGCCTTAGCGAAAGGCTTCTTGAAGGGAAAGATGTAACTCTGTGAGATGAATTAACAGAACACAGAGCAGTTTCTCAGAAAGCTTCTTTCCAGTTTTGAACGGAAGATATTTCCTTTTTCACCATAGCCCTCTATGGGCTTCCAAATATCCCTTTGCCAATTCCACAAGAACAGCCTTAGCGAAAGGCTTCTTGAAGGGAAAGATGTAACTCTGTGAGATGAATTAACAGAACACAGAGCAGTTTCTCAGAAAGCTTCTTTCCAGTTTTGAACTTAAGATATTTCCTTTTTCACCATAGCCCTCTACGGGCTTCCAAATATCCCTTTGCCAATTCCACAAGAACAGCCTTAGCGAAAGGCTTCTTGAAGGGAAAGATGTAACTCTGTGAGATGAATTAACAGAACACAGAGCAGTTTCTCAGAAAGCTTCTTTCCAGTTTTGAACGGAAGATATTTCCTTTTTCACCATAGCCCTCTATGGGCTTCCAAATATCCCTTTGCCAATTCCACAAGAACAGCCTTAGCGAAAGGCTTCTTGAAGGGAAAGATGTAACTCTGTGAGATGAATTAACAGAACACAGAGCAGTTTCTCAGAAAGCTTCTTTCCAGTTTTGAACGGAAGATATTTCCTTTTTCACCATAGCCCTCTATGGGCTTCCAAATATCCCTTTGCCAATTCCACAAGAACAGCCTTAGCGAAAGGCTTCTTGAAGGGAAAGATGTAACTCTGTGAGATGAATTAACAGAACACAGAGCAGTTTCTCAGAAAGCTTCTTTCCAGTTTTGAACGGAAGATATTTCCTTTTTCACCATAGCCCTCTATGGGCTTCCAAATATCCCTTTGCCAATTCCACAAGAACAGCCTTAGCGAAAGGCTTCTTGAAGGGAAAGATGTAACTCTGTGAGATGAATTAACAGAACACAGAGCAGTTTCTCAGAAAGCTTCTTTCCAGTTTTGAACGGAAGATATTTCCTTTTTCACCATAGCCCTCTACGGGCTTCCAAATATCCCTTTGCCAATTCCACAAGAACAGCCTTAGCGAAAGGCTTCTTGAAGGGAAAGATGTAACTCTGTGAGATGAATTAACAGAACACAGAGCAGTTTCTCAGAAAGCTTCTTTCCAGTTTTGAACGGAAGATATTTCCTTTTTCACCATAGCCCTCTATGGGCTTCCAAATATCCCTTTGCCAATTCCACAAGAACAGCCTTAGCGAAAGGCTTCTTGAAGGGAAAGATGTAACTCTGTGAGATGAATTAACAGAACACAGAGCAGTTTCTCAGAAAGCTTCTTTCCAGTTTTGAACGGAAGATATTTCCTTTTTCACCATAGCCCTCTACGGGCTTCCAAATATCCCTTTGCCAATTCCACAAGAACAGCCTTAGCGAAAGGCTTCTTGAAGGGGAAGATGTAACTCTGTGAGATGAATTAACAGAACACAGAGCAGTTTCTCAGAAAGCTTCTTTCCAGTTTTGAACGGAAGATATTTCCTTTTTCACCATAGCCCTCTACGGGCTTCCAAATATCCCTTTGCCAATTCCACAAGAACAGCCTTAGCGAAAGGCTTCTTGAAGGGGAAGATGTAACTCTGTGAGATGAATTAACAGAACACAGAGCAGTTTCTCAGAAAGCTTCTTTCCAGTTTTGAACGGAAGATATTTCCTTTTTCACCATAGCCCTCTATGGGCTTCCAAATATCCCTTTGCCAATTCCACAAGAACAGCCTTAGCGAAAGGCTTCTTGAAGGGAAAGATGTAACTCTGTGAGATGAATTAACAGAACACAGAGCAGTTTCTCAGAAAGCTTCTTTCCAGTTTTGAAGGGAAGATATTTCCTTTTTCACCATAGCCCTCTATGGGCTTCCAAATATCCCTTTGCCAATTCCACAAGAACAGCCTTAGCGAAAGGCTTCTTGAAGGGAAAGATGTAACTCTGTGAGATGAATTAACAGAACACAGAGCAGTTTCTCAGAAAGCTTCTTTCCAGTTTTGAACGGAAGATATTTCCTTTTTCACCATAGCCCTCTATGGGCTTCCAAATATCCCTTTGCCAATTCCACAAGAACAGCCTTAGCGAAAGGCTTCTTGAAGGGAAAGATGTAACTCTGTGAGATGAATTAACAGAACACAGAGCAGTTTCTCAGAAAGCTTCTTTCCAGTTTTGAACGGAAGATATTTCCTTTTTCACCATAGCCCTCTACGGGCTTCCAAATATCCCTTTGCCAATTCCACAAGAACAGCCTTAGCGAAAGGCTTCTTGAAGGGAAAGATGTAACTCTGTGAGATGAATTAACAGAACACAGAGCAGTTTCTCAGAAAGCTTCTTTCCAGTTTTGAACGGAAGATATTTCCTTTTTCACCATAGCCCTCTATGGGCTTCCAAATATCCCTTTGCCAATTCCACAAGAACAGCCTTAGCGAAAGGCTTCTTGAAGGGAAAGATGTAACTCTGTGAGATGAATTAACAGAACACAGAGCAGTTTCTCAGAAAGCTTCTTTCCAGTTTTGAACGGAAGATATTTCCTTTTTCACCATAGCCCTCTATGGGCTTCCAAATATCCCTTTGCCAATTCCACAAGAACAGCCTTAGCGAAAGGCTTCTTGAAGGGAAAGATGTAACTCTGTGAGATGAATTAACAGAACACAGAGCAGTTTCTCAGAAAGCTTCCTTCCAGTTTTGAACGGAAGATATTTCCTTTTTCACCATAGCCCTCTATGGGCTTCCAAATATCCCTTTGCCAATTCCACAAGAACAGCCTTAGCGAAAGGCTTCTTGAAGGGAAAGATGTAACTCTGTGAGATGAATTAACAGAACACAGAGCAGTTTCTCAGAAAGCTTCTTTCCAGGTTTGAACGGAAGATATTTCCTTTTTCACCATAGCCCTCTACGGGCTTCCAAATATCCCTTTGCCAATTCCACAAGAACAGCCTTAGCGAAAGGCTTCTTGAAGGGAAAGATGTAACTCTGTGAGATGAATTAACAGAACACAGAGCAGTTTCTCAGAAAGCTTCTTTCCAGTTTTGAACGGAAGATATTTCCTTTTTCACCATAGCCCTCTATGGGCTTCCAAATATCCCTTTGCCAATTCCACAAGAACAGCCTTAGCGAAAGGCTTCTTGAAGGGAAAGATGTAACTCTGTGAGATGAATTAACAGAACACAGAGCAGTTTCTCAGAAAGCTTCTTTCCAGTTTTGAACGGAAGATATTTCCTTTTTCACCATAGCCCTCTACGGGCTTCCAAATATCCCTTTGCCAATTCCACAAGAACAGCCTTAGCGAAAGGCTTCTTGAAGGGGAAGATGTAACTCTGTGAGATGCATTAACAGAACACAGAGCAGTTTCTCAGAAAGCTTCTTTCCAGTTTTGAACGGAAGATATTTCCTTTTTCACCATAGCCCTCTATGGGCTTCCAAATATCCCTTTGCCAATTCCACAAGAACAGCCTTAGCGAAAGGCTTCTTGAAGGGAAAGATGTAACTCTGTGAGATGAATTAACAGAACACAGAGCAGTTTCTCAGAAAGCTTCTTTCCAGTTTTGAAGGGAAGATATTTCCTTTTTCACCATAGCCCTCTATGGGCTTCCAAATATCCCTTTGCCAATTCCACAAGAACAGCCTTAGCGAAAGGCTTCTTGAAGGGAAAGATGTAACTCTGTGAGATGAATTAACAGAACACAGAGCAGTTTCTCAGAAAGCTTCTTTCCAGTTTTGAAAGGAAGATATTTCCTTTTTCACCATAGCCCTCTATGGGCTTCCAAATATCCCTTTGCCAATTCCACAAGAACAGCCTTAGCGAAAGGCTTCTTGAAGGGAAAGATGTAACTCTGTGAGATGAATTAACAGAACACAGAGCAGTTTCTCAGAAAGCTTCTTTCCAGTTTTGAACGGAAGATATTTCCTTTTTCACCATAGCCCTCTATGGGCTTCCAAATATCCCTTTGCCAATTCCACAAGAACAGCCTTAGCGAAAGGCTTCTTGAAGGGAAAGATGTAACTCTGTGAGATGAATTAACAGAACACAGAGCAGTTTCTCAGAAAGCTTCTTTCCAGTTTTGAACGGAAGATATTTCCTTTTTCACCATAGCCCTCTATGGGCTTCCAAATATCCCTTTGCCAATTCCACAAGAACAGCCTTAGCGAAAGGCTTCTTGAAGGGAAAGATGTAACTCTGTGAGATGAATTAACAGAACACAGAGCAGTTTCTCAGAAAGCTTCTTTCCAGTTTTGAACGGAAGATATTTCCTTTTTCACCATAGCCCTCTATGGGCTTCCAAATATCCCTTTGCCAATTCCACAAGAACAGCCTTAGCGAAAGGCTTCTTGAAGGGAAAGATGTAACTCTGTGAGATGAATTAACAGAACACAGAGCAGTTTCTCAGAAAGCTTCTTTCCAGTTTTGAACGGAAGATATTTCCTTTTTCACCATAGCCCTCTATGGGCTTCCAAATATCCCTTTGCCAATTCCACAAGAACAGCCTTAGCGAAAGGCTTCTTGAAGGAAAAGATGTATCTCTGTGAGATGAATTAACAGAACACAGAGCAGTTTCTCAGAAAGCTTCTTTCCAGTTTTGAACGGAAGATATTTCCTTTTTCACCATAGCCCTCTATGGGCTTCCAAATATCCCTTTGCCAATTCCACAAGAACAGCCTTAGCGAAAGGCTTCTTGAAGGGAAAGATGTAACTCTGTGAGATGAATTAACAGAACACAGAGCAGTTTCTCAGAAAGCTTCTTTCCAGTTTTGAACGGAAGATATTTCCTTTTTCACCATAGCCCTCTATGGGCTTCCAAATATCCCTTTGCCAATTCCACAAGAACAGCCTTAGCGAAAGGCTTCTTGAAGGGAAAGATGTAACTCTGTGAGATGAATTAACAGAACACAGAGCAGTTTCTCTGAAAGCTTCTTTCCAGTTTTGAACGGAAGATATTTCCTTTTTCACCATAGCCCTCTATGGGCTTCCAAATATCCCTTTGCCAATTCCACAAGAACAGCCTTAGCGAAAGGCTTCTTGAAGGGAAAGATGTAACTCTGTGAGATGAATTAACAGAACACAGAGCAGTTTCTCAGAAAGCTTCTTTCCAGTTTTGAACGGAAGATATTTCCTTTTTCACCATAGCCCTCTATGGGCTTCCAAATATCCCTTTGCCAATTCCACAAGAACAGCCTTAGCGAAAGGCTTCTTGAAGGGAAAGATGTATCTCTGTGAGATGAATTAACAGAACACAGAGCAGTTTCTCAGAAAGCTTCTTTCCAGTTTTGAACGGAAGATATTTCCTTTTTCACCATAGCCCTCTATGGGCTTCCAAATATCCCTTTGCCAATTCCACAAGAACAGCCTTAGCGAAAGGCTTCTTGAAGGGAAAGATGTAACTCTGTGAGATGAATTAACAGAACACAGAGCAGTTTCTCAGAAAGCTTCTTTCCAGTTTTGAACGGAAGATATTTCCTTTTTCACCATAGCCCTCTATGGGCTTCCAAATATCCCTTTGCCAATTCCACAAGAACAGCCTTAGCGAAAGGCTTCTTGAAGGGAAAGATGTAACTCTGTGAGATGAATTAACAGAACACAGAGCAGTTTCTCAGAAAGCTTCTTTCCAGTTTTGAACGGAAGATATTTCCTTTTTCACCATAGCCCTCTATGGGCTTCCAAATATCCCTTTGCCAATTCCACAAGAACAGCCTTAGCGAAAGGCTTCTTGAAGGGAAAGATGTAACTCTGTGAGATGAATTAACAGAACACAGAGCAGTTTCTCTGAAAGCTTCTTTCCAGTTTTGAACGGAAGATATTTCCTTTTTCACCATAGCCCTCTATGGGCTTCCAAATATCCCTTTGCCAATTCCACAAGAACAGCCTTAGCGAAAGGCTTCTTGAAGGGAAAGATGTAACTCTGTGAGATGAATTAACAGAACACAGAGCAGTTTCTCAGAAAGCTTCTTTCCAGTTTTGAACGGAAGATATTTCCTTTTTCACCATAGCCCTCTATGGGCTTCCAAATATCCCTTTGCCAATTCCACAAGAACAGCCTTAGCGAAAGGCTTCTTGAAGGGAAAGATGTAACTCTGTGAGATGAATTAACAGAACACAGAGCAGTTTCTCAGAAAGCTTCTTTCCAGTTTTGAACGGAAGATATTTCCTTTTTCACCATAGCCCTCTATGGGCTTCCAAATATCCCTTTGCCAACTCCACAAGAACAGCCTTAGCGAAAGGCTTCTTGAAGGGAAAGATGTAACTCTGTGAGATGAATTAACAGAACACAGAGCAGTTTCTCAGAAAGCTTCTTTCCAGTTTTGAACGGAAGATATTTCCTTTTTCACCATAGCCCTCTATGGGCTTCCAAATATCCCTTTGCCAATTCCACAAGAACAGCCTTAGCGAAAGGCTTCTTGAAGGGAAAGATGTAACTCTGTGAGATGAATTAACAGAACACAGAGCAGTTTCTCAGAAAGCTTCTTTCCAGTTTTGAACGGAAGATATTTCCTTTTTCACCATAGCCCTCTATGGGCTTCCAAATATCCCTTTGCCAATTCCACAAGAACAGCCTTAGCGAAAGGCTTCTTGAAGGGAAAGATGTAACTCTGTGAGATGAATTAACAGAACACAGAGCAGTTTCTCAGAAAGCTTCTTTCCAGTTTTGAACGGAAGATATTTCCTTTTTCACCATAGCCCTCTACGGGCTTCCAAATATCCCTTTGCCAATTCCACAAGAACAGCCTTAGCGAAAGGCTTCTTGAAGGGGAAGATGTAACTCTGTGAGATGAATTAACAGAACACAGAGCAGTTTCTCAGAAAGCTTCTTTCCAGTTTTGAACGGAAGATATTTCCTTTTTCACCATAGCCCTCTATGGGCTTCCAAATATCCCTTTGCCAATTCCACAAGAACAGCCTTAGCGAAAGGCTTCTTGAAGGGAAAGATGTAACTCTGTGAGATGAATTAACAGAACACAGAGCAGTTTCTCAGAAAGCTTCTTTCCAGTTTTGAAGGGAAGATATTTCCTTTTTCACCATAGCCCTCTATGGGCTTCCAAATATCCCTTTGCCAATTCCACAAGAACAGCCTTAGCGAAAGGCTTCTTGAAGGGAAAGATGTAACTCTGTGAGATGAATTAACAGAACACAGAGCAGTTTCTCAGAAAGCTTCTTTCCAGTTTTGAACGGAAGATATTTCCTTTTTCACCATAGCCCTCTATGGGCTTCCAAATATCCCTTTGCCAATTCCACAAGAACAGCCTTAGCGAAAGGCTTCTTGAAGGGAAAGATGTAACTCTGTGAGATGAATTAACAGAACACAGAGCAGTTTCTCAGAAAGCTTCTTTCCAGTTTTGAACTTAAGATATTTCCTTTTTCACCATAGCCCTCTACGGGCTTCCAAATATCCCTTTGCCAATTCCACAAGAACAGCCTTAGCGAAAGGCTTCTTGAAGGGAAAGATGTAACTCTGTGAGATGAATTAACAGAACACAGAGCAGTTTCTCAGAAAGCTTCTTTCCAGTTTTGAACGGAAGATATTTCCTTTTTCACCATAGCCCTCTATGGGCTTCCAAATATCCCTTTGCCAATTCCACAAGAACAGCCTTAGCGAAAGGCTTCTTGAAGGGAAAGATGTAACTCTGTGAGATGAATTAACAGAACACAGAGCAGTTTCTCAGAAAGCTTCTTTCCAGTTTTGAACGGAAGATATTTCCTTTTTCACCATAGCCCTCTATGGGCTTCCAAATATCCCTTTGCCAATTCCACAAGAACAGCCTTAGCGAAAGGCTTCTTGAAGGGAAAGATGTAACTCTGTGAGATGAATTAACAGAACACAGAGCAGTTTCTCAGAAAGCTTCTTTCCAGTTTTGAACGGAAGATATTTCCTTTTTCACCATAGCCCTCTATGGGCTTCCAAATATCCCTTTGCCAATTCCACAAGAACAGCCTTAGCGAAAGGCTTCTTGAAGGGAAAGATGTAACTCTGTGAGATGAATTAACAGAACACAGAGCAGTTTCTCAGAAAGCTTCTTTCCAGTTTTGAACGGAAGATATTTCCTTTTTCACCATAGCCCTCTACGGGCTTCCAAATATCCCTTTGCCAATTCCACAAGAACAGCCTTAGCGAAAGGCTTCTTGAAGGGAAAGATGTAACTCTGTGAGATGAATTAACAGAACACAGAGCAGTTTCTCAGAAAGCTTCTTTCCAGTTTTGAACGGAAGATATTTCCTTTTTCACCATAGCCCTCTATGGGCTTCCAAATATCCCTTTGCCAATTCCACAAGAACAGCCTTAGCGAAAGGCTTCTTGAAGGGAAAGATGTAACTCTGTGAGATGAATTAACAGAACACAGAGCAGTTTCTCAGAAAGCTTCTTTCCAGTTTTGAACGGAAGATATTTCCTTTTTCACCATAGCCCTCTACGGGCTTCCAAATATCCCTTTGCCAATTCCACAAGAACAGCCTTAGCGAAAGGCTTCTTGAAGGGGAAGATGTAACTCTGTGAGATGAATTAACAGAACACAGAGCAGTTTCTCAGAAAGCTTCTTTCCAGTTTTGAACGGAAGATATTTCCTTTTTCACCATAGCCCTCTACGGGCTTCCAAATATCCCTTTGCCAATTCCACAAGAACAGCCTTAGCGAAAGGCTTCTTGAAGGGGAAGATGTAACTCTGTGAGATGAATTAACAGAACACAGAGCAGTTTCTCAGAAAGCTTCTTTCCAGTTTTGAACGGAAGATATTTCCTTTTTCACCATAGCCCTCTATGGGCTTCCAAATATCCCTTTGCCAATTCCACAAGAACAGCCTTAGCGAAAGGCTTCTTGAAGGGAAAGATGTAACTCTGTGAGATGAATTAACAGAACACAGAGCAGTTTCTCAGAAAGCTTCTTTCCAGTTTTGAAGGGAAGATATTTCCTTTTTCACCATAGCCCTCTATGGGCTTCCAAATATCCCTTTGCCAATTCCACAAGAACAGCCTTAGCGAAAGGCTTCTTGAAGGGAAAGATGTAACTCTGTGAGATGAATTAACAGAACACAGAGCAGTTTCTCAGAAAGCTTCTTTCCAGTTTTGAACGGAAGATATTTCCTTTTTCACCATAGCCCTCTATGGGCTTCCAAATATCCCTTTGCCAATTCCACAAGAACAGCCTTAGCGAAAGGCTTCTTGAAGGGAAAGATGTAACTCTGTGAGATGAATTAACAGAACACAGAGCAGTTTCTCAGAAAGCTTCTTTCCAGTTTTGAACGGAAGATATTTCCTTTTTCACCATAGCCCTCTACGGGCTTCCAAATATCCCTTTGCCAATTCCACAAGAACAGCCTTAGCGAAAGGCTTCTTGAAGGGAAAGATGTAACTCTGTGAGATGAATTAACAGAACACAGAGCAGTTTCTCAGAAAGCTTCTTTCCAGTTTTGAACGGAAGATATTTCCTTTTTCACCATAGCCCTCTATGGGCTTCCAAATATCCCTTTGCCAATTCCACAAGAACAGCCTTAGCGAAAGGCTTCTTGAAGGGAAAGATGTAACTCTGTGAGATGAATTAACAGAACACAGAGCAGTTTCTCAGAAAGCTTCTTTCCAGTTTTGAACGGAAGATATTTCCTTTTTCACCATAGCCCTCTATGGGCTTCCAAATATCCCTTTGCCAATTCCACAAGAACAGCCTTAGCGAAAGGCTTCTTGAAGGGAAAGATGTAACTCTGTGAGATGAATTAACAGAACACAGAGCAGTTTCTCAGAAAGCTTCCTTCCAGTTTTGAACGGAAGATATTTCCTTTTTCACCATAGCCCTCTATGGGCTTCCAAATATCCCTTTGCCAATTCCACAAGAACAGCCTTAGCGAAAGGCTTCTTGAAGGGAAAGATGTAACTCTGTGAGATGAATTAACAGAACACAGAGCAGTTTCTCAGAAAGCTTCTTTCCAGGTTTGAACGGAAGATATTTCCTTTTTCACCATAGCCCTCTACGGGCTTCCAAATATCCCTTTGCCAATTCCACAAGAACAGCCTTAGCGAAAGGCTTCTTGAAGGGAAAGATGTAACTCTGTGAGATGAATTAACAGAACACAGAGCAGTTTCTCAGAAAGCTTCTTTCCAGTTTTGAACGGAAGATATTTCCTTTTTCACCATAGCCCTCTATGGGCTTCCAAATATCCCTTTGCCAATTCCACAAGAACAGCCTTAGCGAAAGGCTTCTTGAAGGGAAAGATGTAACTCTGTGAGATGAATTAACAGAACACAGAGCAGTTTCTCAGAAAGCTTCTTTCCAGTTTTGAACGGAAGATATTTCCTTTTTCACCATAGCCCTCTACGGGCTTCCAAATATCCCTTTGCCAATTCCACAAGAACAGCCTTAGCGAAAGGCTTCTTGAAGGGGAAGATGTAACTCTGTGAGATGCATTAACAGAACACAGAGCAGTTTCTCAGAAAGCTTCTTTCCAGTTTTGAACGGAAGATATTTCCTTTTTCACCATAGCCCTCTATGGGCTTCCAAATATCCCTTTGCCAATTCCACAAGAACAGCCTTAGCGAAAGGCTTCTTGAAGGGAAAGATGTAACTCTGTGAGATGAATTAACAGAACACAGAGCAGTTTCTCAGAAAGCTTCTTTCCAGTTTTGAAGGGAAGATATTTCCTTTTTCACCATAGCCCTCTATGGGCTTCCAAATATCCCTTTGCCAATTCCACAAGAACAGCCTTAGCGAAAGGCTTCTTGAAGGGAAAGATGTAACTCTGTGAGATGAATTAACAGAACACAGAGCAGTTTCTCAGAAAGCTTCTTTCCAGTTTTGAAAGGAAGATATTTCCTTTTTCACCATAGCCCTCTATGGGCTTCCAAATATCCCTTTGCCAATTCCACAAGAACAGCCTTAGCGAAAGGCTTCTTGAAGGGAAAGATGTAACTCTGTGAGATGAATTAACAGAACACAGAGCAGTTTCTCAGAAAGCTTCTTTCCAGTTTTGAACGGAAGATATTTCCTTTTTCACCATAGCCCTCTATGGGCTTCCAAATATCCCTTTGCCAATTCCACAAGAACAGCCTTAGCGAAAGGCTTCTTGAAGGGAAAGATGTAACTCTGTGAGATGAATTAACAGAACACAGAGCAGTTTCTCAGAAAGCTTCTTTCCAGTTTTGAACGGAAGATATTTCCTTTTTCACCATAGCCCTCTATGGGCTTCCAAATATCCCTTTGCCAATTCCACAAGAACAGCCTTAGCGAAAGGCTTCTTGAAGGGAAAGATGTAACTCTGTGAGATGAATTAACAGAACACAGAGCAGTTTCTCAGAAAGCTTCTTTCCAGTTTTGAACGGAAGATATTTCCTTTTTCACCATAGCCCTCTATGGGCTTCCAAATATCCCTTTGCCAATTCCACAAGAACAGCCTTAGCGAAAGGCTTCTTGAAGGGAAAGATGTAACTCTGTGAGATGAATTAACAGAACACAGAGCAGTTTCTCAGAAAGCTTCTTTCCAGTTTTGAACGGAAGATATTTCCTTTTTCACCATAGCCCTCTATGGGCTTCCAAATATCCCTTTGCCAATTCCACAAGAACAGCCTTAGCGAAAGGCTTCTTGAAGGAAAAGATGTATCTCTGTGAGATGAATTAACAGAACACAGAGCAGTTTCTCAGAAAGCTTCTTTCCAGTTTTGAACGGAAGATATTTCCTTTTTCACCATAGCCCTCTATGGGCTTCCAAATATCCCTTTGCCAATTCCACAAGAACAGCCTTAGCGAAAGGCTTCTTGAAGGGAAAGATGTAACTCTGTGAGATGAATTAACAGAACACAGAGCAGTTTCTCAGAAAGCTTCTTTCCAGTTTTGAACGGAAGATATTTCCTTTTTCACCATAGCCCTCTATGGGCTTCCAAATATCCCTTTGCCAATTCCACAAGAACAGCCTTAGCGAAAGGCTTCTTGAAGGGAAAGATGTAACTCTGTGAGATGAATTAACAGAACACAGAGCAGTTTCTCTGAAAGCTTCTTTCCAGTTTTGAACGGAAGATATTTCCTTTTTCACCATAGCCCTCTATGGGCTTCCAAATATCCCTTTGCCAATTCCACAAGAACAGCCTTAGCGAAAGGCTTCTTGAAGGGAAAGATGTAACTCTGTGAGATGAATTAACAGAACACAGAGCAGTTTCTCAGAAAGCTTCTTTCCAGTTTTGAACGGAAGATATTTCCTTTTTCACCATAGCCCTCTATGGGCTTCCAAATATCCCTTTGCCAATTCCACAAGAACAGCCTTAGCGAAAGGCTTCTTGAAGGGAAAGATGTAACTCTGTGAGATGAATTAACAGAACACAGAGCAGTTTCTCAGAAAGCTTCTTTCCAGTTTTGAACGGAAGATATTTCCTTTTTCACCATAGCCCTCTATGGGCTTCCAAATATCCCTTTGCCAACTCCACAAGAACAGCCTTAGCGAAAGGCTTCTTGAAGGGAAAGATGTAACTCTGTGAGATGAATTAACAGAACACAGAGCAGTTTCTCAGAAAGCTTCTTTCCAGTTTTGAACGGAAGATATTTCCTTTTTCACCATAGCCCTCTATGGGCTTCCAAATATCCCTTTGCCAATTCCACAAGAACAGCCTTAGCGAAAGGCTTCTTGAAGGGAAAGATGTAACTCTGTGAGATGAATTAACAGAACACAGAGCAGTTTCTCAGAAAGCTTCTTTCCAGTTTTGAACGGAAGATATTTCCTTTTTCACCATAGCCCTCTATGGGCTTCCAAATAGCCCTTTGCCAATTCCACAAGAACAGCCTTAGCGAAAGGCTTCTTGAAGGGAAAGATGTAACTCTGTGAGATCAATTAACAGAACACAGAGCAGTTTCTCAGAAAGCTTCTTTCCAGTTTTGAACGGAAGATATTTCCTTTTTCACCATAGCCCTCTACGGGCTTCCAAATATACCTTTGCCAATTCCACAAGAACAGCCTTAGCGAAAGGCTTCTTGAAGGGGAAGATGTAACTCTGTGAGATGAATTAACAGAACACAGAGCAGTTTCTCAGAAAGCTTCTTTCCAGTTTTGAACGGAAGATATTTCCTTTTTCACCATAGCCCTCTATGGGCTTCCAAATATCCCTTTGCCAATTCCACAAGAACAGCCTTAGCGAAAGGCTTCTTGAAGGGAAAGATGTAACTCTGTGAGATGAATTAACAGAACACAGAGCAGTTTCTCAGAAAGCTTCTTTCCAGTTTTGAAGGGAAGATATTTCCTTTTTCACCATAGCCCTCTATGGGCTTCCAAATATCCCTTTGCCAATTCCACAAGAACAGTCTTAGCGAAAGGCTTCTTGAAGGGAAAGATGTAACTCTGTGAGATGAATTAACAGAACACAGAGCAGTTTCTCAGAAAGCTTCTTTCCAGTTTTGAACGGAAGATATTTCCTTTTTCACCGTAGCCCTCTAAGGGCTTCCAAATATCCCTTTGCCAATTCCACAAGAACAGCCTTAGCGAAAGGCTTCTTGAAGGGAAAGATGTAACTCTGTGAGATGAATTAACAGAACACAGAGCAGTTTCTCAGAAAGCTTCTTTCCAGTTTTGAACGGAAGATATTTCCTTTTTCACCGTAGCCCTCTATGGGCTTCCAAATATCCCTTTGCCAATTCCACAAGAACAGCCTTAGCGAAAGGCTTCTTGAAGGGAAAGATGTAACTCTGTGAGATGAATTAACAGAACACAGAGCAGTTTCTCAGAAAGCTTCTTTCCAGTTTTGAACGGAAGATATTTCCTTTTTCACCATAGCCCTCTATGGGCTTCCAAATATCCCTTTGCCAATTCCACAAGAACAGCCTTAGCGAAAGGCTTCTTGAAGGGAAAGATGTAACTCTGTGAGATGAATTAACAGAACACAGAGCAGTTTCTCAGAAAGCTTCTTTCCAGTTTTGAACGGAAGATATTTCCTTTTTCACCATAGCCCTCTATGGGCTTCCAAATATCCCTTTGCCAATTCCACAAGAACAGCCTTAGCGAAAGGCTTCTTGAAGGGAAAGATGTAACTCTGTGAGATGAATTAACAGAACACAGAGCAGTTTCTCAGAAAGCTTCTTTCCAGTTTTGAACGGAAGATATTTCCTTTTTCACCGTAGCCCTCTATGGGCTTCCAAATATCCCTTTGCCAATTCCACAAGAACAGCCTTAGCGAAAGGCTTCTTGAAGGGAAAGATGTAACTCTGTGAGATGAATTAACAGAACACAGAGCAGTTTCTCAGAAAGCTTCTTTCCAGTTTTGAACGGAAGATATTTCCTTTTTCACCGTAGCCCTCTATGGGCTTCCAAATATCCCTTTGCCAATTTCACAAGAACAGCCTTAGCGAAAGGCTTCTTGAAGGGAAAGATGTAACTCTGTGAGATGAATTAACAGAACACAGAGCAGTTTCTCAGAAAGCTTCTTTCCAGTTTTGAACGGAAGATATTTCCTTTTTCACCATAGCCCTCTATGGGCTTCCAAATATCCCTTTGCCAATTCCACAAGAACAGCCTTAGCGAAAGGCTTCTTGAAGGGAAAGATGTAACTCTGTGAGATGAATTAACAGAACACAGAGCAGTTTCTCAGAAAGCTTCTTTCCAGTTTTGAACGGAAGATATTTCCTTTTTCACCATAGAACTCTATGGGCTTCCAAATATCCCTTTGCCAATTCCACAAGAACAGCCTTAGCGAAAGGCTTCTTGAAGGGAAAGATGTAACTCTGTGAGATGAATTAACAGAACACAGAGCAGTTTCTCAGAAAGCTTCTTTCCAGTTTTGAACGGAAGATATTTCCTTTTTCACCATAGCCCTCTATGGGCTTCCAAATATCCCTTTGCCAATTCCACAAGAACAGCCTTAGCGAAAGGCTTCTTGAAGGGAAAGATGTAACTCTGTGAGATGAATTAACAGAACACAGAGCAGTTTCTCAGAAAGCTTCTTTCCAGTTTTGAACGGAAGATATTTCCTTTTTCACCATAGCCCTCTATGGGCTTCCAAATATCCCTTTGCCAATTCCACAAGAACAGCCTTAGCGAAAGGCTTCTTGAAGGGAAAGATGTAACTCTGTGAGATGAATTAACAGAACACAGAGCAGTTTCTCAGAAAGCTTCTTTCCAGTTTTGAACGGAAGATATTTCCTTTTTCACCATAGCCCTCTATGGGCTTCCAAATATCCCTTTGCCAATTCCACAAGAACAGCCTTAGCGAAAGGCTTCTTGAAGGGAAAGATGTAACTCTGTGAGATGAATTAACAGAACACAGAGCAGTTTCTCAGAAAGCTTCTTTCCAGTTTTGAACGGAAGATATTTCCTTTTTCACCATAGCCCTCTATGGGCTTCCAAATATCCCTTTGCCAATTCCACAAGAACAGCCTTAGCGAAAGGCTTCTTGAAGGGAAAGATGTAACTCTGTGAGATGAATTAACAGAACACAGAGCAGTTTCTCAGAAAGCTTCTTTCCAGTTTTGAACGGAAGATATTTCCTTTTTCACCATAGCCCTCTATGGGCTTCCAAATATCCCTTTGCCAATTCCACAAGAACAGCCTTAGCGAAAGGCTTCTTGAAGGGAAAGATGTAACTCTGTGAGATGAATTAACAGAACACAGAGCAGTTTCTCAGAAAGCTTCTTTCCAGTTTTGAACGGACGATATTTCCCTTTTCACCTTAGCCCTCTATGGGCTTCCAAATATCCCTTTGCCAATTCCACAAGAACAGCCTTAGCGAAAGGCTTCTTGAAGGGAAAGATGTAACTCTGTGAGATGAATTAACAGAACACAGAGCAGTTTCTCAGAAAGCTTCTTTCCAGTTTTGAACGGAAGATATTTCCTTTTTCACCATAGCCCTCTATGGGCTTCCAAATATCCCTTTGCCAATTCCACAAGAACAGCCTTAGCGAAAGGCTTCTTGAAGGGAAAGATGTAACTCTGTGAGATGAATTAACAGAACACAGAGCAGTTTCTCAGAAAGCTTCTTTCCAGTTTTGAACGGAAGATATTTCCTTTTTCACCATAGCCCTCTATGGGCTTCCAAATATCCCTTTGCCAATTCCACAAGAACAGCCTTAGCGAAAGGCTTCTTGAAGGGAAAGATGTAACTCTGTGAGATGAATTAACAGAACACAGAGCAGTTTCTCAGAAAGCTTCTTTCCAGTTTTGAACGGAAGATATTTCCTTTTTCACCATAGCCCTCTATGGGCTTCCAAATATCCCTTTGCCAACTCCACAAGAACAGCCTTAGCGAAAGGCTTCTTGAAGGGAAAGATGTAACTCTGTGAGATGAATTAACAGAACACAGAGCAGTTTCTCAGAAAGCTTCTTTCCAGTTTTGAACGGAAGATATTTCCTTTTTCACCATAGCCCTCTATGGGCTTCCAAATATCCCTTTGCCAACTCCACAAGAACAGCCTTAGCGAAAGGCTTCTTGAAGGGAAAGATGTAACTCTGTGAGATGAATTAACAGAACACAGAGCAGTTTCTCAGAAAGCTTCTTTCCAGTTTTGAACGGAAGATATTTCCTTTTTCACCATAGCCCTCTATGGGCTTCCAAATATCCCTTTGCCAATTCCACAAGAACAGCCTTAGCGAAAGGCTTCTTGAAGGGAAAGATGTAACTCTGTGAGATGAATTAACAGAACACAGAGCAGTTTCTCAGAAAGCTTCTTTCCAGTTTTGAACGGAAGATATTTCCTTTTTCACCATAGCCCTCTATGGGCTTCCAAATATCCCTTTGCCAATTCCACAAGAACAGCCTTAGCGAAAGGCTTCTTGAAGGGAAAGATGTAACTCTGTGAGATGAATTAACAGAACACAGAGCAGTTTCTCAGAAAGCTTCTTTCCAGTTTTGAACGGAAGATATTTCCTTTTTCACCATAGCCCTCTATGGGCTTCCAAATATCCCTTTGCCAACTCCACAAGAACAGCCTTAGCGAAAGGCTTCTTGAAGGGAAAGATGTAACTCTGTGAGATGAATTAACAGAACACAGAGCAGTTTCTCAGAAAGCTTCTTTCCAGTTTTGAAGGGAAGATATTTCCTTTTTCACCATAGCCCTCTATGGGCTTCCAAATATCCCTTTGCCAATTCCACAAGAACAGCCTTAGCGAAAGGCTTCTTGAAGGGAAAGATGTAACTCTGTGAGATGAATTAACAGAACACAGAGCAGTTTCTCAGAAAGCTTCTTTCCAGTTTTGAACGGAAGATATTTCCTTTTTCACCATAGCCCTCTATGGGCTTCCAAATATCCCTTTGCCAATTCCACAAGAACAGCCTTAGCGAAAGGCTTCTTGAAGGGAAAGATGTAACTCTGTGAGATGAATTAACAGAACACAGAGCAGTTTCTCAGAAAGCTTCTTTCCAGTTTTGAACGGAAGATATTTCCTTTTTCACCATAGCCCTCTATGGGCTTCCAAATATCCCTTTGCCAACTCCACAAGAACAGCCTTAGCGAAAGGCTTCTTGAAGGGAAAGATGTAACTCTGTGAGATGAATTAACAGAACACAGAGCAGTTTCTCTGAAACCTTCTTTCCAGTTTTGAACGGAAGATATTTCCTTTTTCACCATAGCCCTCTATGGGCTTCCAAATATCCCTTTGCCAATTCCACAAGAACAGCCTTAGCGAAAGGCTTCTTGAAGGGAAAGATGTAACTCTGTGAGATGAATTAACAGAACACAGAGCAGTTTCTCAGAAAGCTTCTTTCCAGTTTTGAACGGAAGATATTTCCTTTTTCACCATAGCCCTCTATGGGCTTCCAAATATCCCTTTGCCAATTCCACAAGAACAGCCTTAGCGAAAGGCTTCTTGAAGGGAAAGATGTAACTCTGTGAGATGAATTAACAGAACACAGAGCAGTTTCTCAGAAAGCTTCTTTCCAGTTTTGAACGGAAGATATTTCCTTTTTCACCAGAGCCCTCTATGGGCTTCCAAATATCCCTTTGCCAACTCCACAAGAACAGCCTTAGCGAAAGGCTTCTTGAAGGGAAAGATGTAACTCTGTGAGATGAATTAACAGAACACAGAGCAGTTTCTCTGAAAGCTTCTTTCCAGTTTTGAACGGAAGATATTTCCTTTTTCACCATAGCCCTCTATGGGCTTCCAAATATCCCTTTGCCAATTCCACAAGAACAGCCTTAGCGAAAGGCTTCTTGAAGGGAAAGATGTAACTCTGTGAGATGAATTAACAGAACACAGAGCAGTTTCTCAGAAAGCTTCTTTCCAGTTTTGAACGGAAGATATTTCCTTTTTCACCGTAGCCCTCTAAGGGCTTCCAAATATCCCTTTGCCAATTCCACAAGAACAGCCTTAGCGAAAGGCTTCTTGAAGGGAAAGATGTAACTCTGTGAGATGAATTAACAGAACACAGAGCAGTTTCTCAGAAAGCTTCTTTCCAGTTTTGAACGGAAGATATTTCCTTTTTCACCGTAGCCCTCTATGGGCTTCCAAATATCCCTTTGCCAATTCCACAAGAACAGCCTTAGCGAAAGGCTTCTTGAAGGGAAAGATGTAACTCTGTGAGATGAATTAACAGAACACAGAGCAGTTTCTCAGAAAGCTTCTTTCCAGTTTTGAACGGAAGATATTTCCTTTTTCACCATAGCCCTCTATGGGCTTCCAAATATCCCTTTGCCAATTCCACAAGAACAGCCTTAGCGAAAGGCTTCTTGAAGGGAAAGATGTAACTCTGTGAGATGAATTAACAGAACACAGAGCAGTTTCTCAGAAAGCTTCTTTCCAGTTTTGAACGGAAGATATTTCCTTTTTCACCGTAGCCCTCTATGGGCTTCCAAATATCCCTTTGCCAATTCCACAAGAACAGCCTTAGCGAAAGGCTTCTTGAAGGGAAAGATGTAACTCTGTGAGATGAATTAACAGAACACAGAGCAGTTTCTCAGAAAGCTTCTTTCCAGTTTTGAACGGAAGATATTTCCTTTTTCACCATAGCCCTCTATGGGCTTCCAAATATCCCTTTGCCAATTCCACAAGAACAGCCTTAGCGAAAGGCTTCTTGAAGGGAAAGATGTAACTCTGTGAGATGAATTAACAGAACACAGAGCAGTTTCTCAGAAAGCTTCTTTCCAGTTTTGAACGGAAGATATTTCCTTTTTCACCATAGCCCTCTATGGGCTTCCAAATATCCCTTTGCCAATTCCACAAGAACAGCCTTAGCGAAAGGCTTCTTGAAGGGAAAGATGTAACTCTGTGAGATGAATTAACAGAACACAGAGCAGTTTCTCAGAAAGCTTCTTTCCAGTTTTGAACGGAAGATATTTCCTTTTTCACCATAGCCCTCTATGGGCTTCCAAATATCCCTTTGCCAATTCCACAAGAACAGCCTTAGCGAAAGGCTTCTTGAAGGGAAAGATGTAACTCTGTGAGATGAATTAACAGAACACAGAGCAGTTTCTCAGAAAGCTTCTTTCCAGTTTTGAACGGAAGATATTTCCTTTTTCACCATAGCCCTCTATGGGCTTCCAAATATCCCTTTGCCAATTCCACAAGAACAGCCTTAGCGAAAGGCTTCTTGAAGGGAAAGATGTAACTCTGTGAGATGAATTAACAGAACACAGAGCAGTTTCTCAGAAAGCTTCTTTCCAGTTTTGAACGGAAGATATTTCCTTTATCACCATAGCCCTCTATGGGCTTCCAAATATCCCTTTGCCAATTCCACAAGAACAGCCTTAGCGAAAGGCTTCTTGAAGGGAAAGATGTAACTCTGTGAGATGAATTAACAGAACACAGAGCAGTTTCTCAGAAAGCTTCTTTCCAGTTTTGAACGGACGATATTTCCCTTTTCACCTTAGCCCTCTATGGGCTTCCAAATATCCCTTTGCCAATTCCACAAGAACAGCCTTAGCGAAAGGCTTCTTGAAGGGAAAGATGTAACTCTGTGAGATGAATTAACAGAACACAGAGCAGTTTCTCAGAAAGCTTCTTTCCAGTTTTGAACGGAAGATATTTCCTTTTTCACCATAGCCCTCTATGGGCTTCCAAATATCCCTTTGCCAATTCCACAAGAACAGCCTTAGCGAAAGGCTTCTTGAAGGGAAAGATGTAACTCTGTGAGATGAATTAACAGAACACAGAGCAGTTTCTCAGAACGCTTCTTTCCAGTTTTGAACGGAAGATATTTCCTTTTTCACCATAGCCCTCTATGGGCTTCCAAATATCCCTTTGCCAATTCCACAAGAACAGCCTTAGCGAAAGGCTTCTTGAAGGGAAAGATGTAACTCTGTGAGATGAATTAACAGAACACAGAGCAGTTTCTCAGAAAGCTTCTTTCCAGTTTTGAACGGAAGATATTTCCTTTTTCACCATAGCCCTCTATGGGCTTCCAAATATCCCTTTGCCAACTCCACAAGAACAGCCTTAGCGAAAGGCTTCTTGAAGGGAAAGATGTAACTCTGTGAGATGAATTAACAGAACACAGAGCAGTTTCTCTGAAAGCTTCTTTCCAGTTTTGAACGGAAGATATTTCCTTTTTCACCATAGCCCTCTATGGGCTTCCAAATATCCCTTTGCCAATTCCACAAGAACAGCCTTAGCGAAAGGCTTCTTGAAGGGAAAGATGTAACTCTGTGAGATGAATTAACAGAACACAGAGCAGTTTCTCAGAAAGCTTCTTTCCAGTTTTGAACGGAAGATATTTCCTTTTTCACCATAGCCCTCTATGGGCTTCCAAATATCCCTTTGCCAATTCCACAAGAACAGCCTTAGCGAAAGGCTTCTTGAAGGGAAAGATGTAACTCTGTGAGATGAATTAACAGAACACAGAGCAGTTTCTCAGAAAGCTTCTTTCCAGTTTTGAACGGAAGATATTTCCTTTTTCACCATAGCCCTCTATGGGCTTCCAAATATCCCTTTGCCAACTCCACAAGAACAGCCTTAGCGAAAGGCTTCTTGAAGGGAAAGATGTAACTCTGTGAGATGAATTAACAGAACACAGAGCAGTTTCTCTGAAAGCTTCTTTCCAGTTTTGAACGGAAGATATTTCCTTTTTCACCATAGCCCTCTATGGGCTTCCAAATATCCCTTTGCCAATTCCACAAGAACAGCCTTAGCGAAAGGCTTCTTGAAGGGAAAGATGTAACTCTGTGAGATGAATTAACAGAACACAGAGCAGTTTCTCAGAAAGCTTCTTTCCAGTTTTGAACGGAAGATATTTCCTTTTTCACCATAGCCCTCTATGGGCTTCCAAATATCCCTTTGCCAATTCCACAAGAACAGCCTTAGCGAAAGGCTTCTTGAAGGGAAAGATGTATCTCTGTGAGATGAATTAACAGAACACAGAGCAGTTTCTCAGAAAGCTTCTTTCCAGTTTTGAACGGAAGATATTTCCTTTTTCACCATAGCCCTCTATGGGCTTCCAAATATCCCTTTGCCAATTCCACAAGAACAGCCTTAGCGAAAGGCTTCTTGAAGGGAAAGATGTAACTCTGTGAGATGAATTAACAGAACACAGAGCAGTTTCTCAGAAAGCTTCTTTCCAGTTTTGAACGGAAGATATTTCCTTTTTCACCATAGCCCTCTATGGGCTTCCAAATATCCCTTTGCCAATTCCACAAGAACAGCCTTAGCGAAAGGCTTCTTGAAGGGGAAGATGTAACTCTGTGAGATGAATTAACAGAACACAGAGCAGTTTCTCAGAAAGCTTCTTTCCAGTTTTGAACGGAAGATATTTCCTTTTTCACCATAGCCCTCTATGGGCTTCCAAATATCCCTTTGCCAATTCCACAAGAACAGCCTTAGCGAAAGGCTTCTTGAAGGGAAAGATGTAACTCTGTGAGATGAATTAACAGAACACAGAGCAGTTTCTCAGAAAGCTTCTTTCCAGTTTTGAACGGAAGATATTTCCTTTTTCACCATAGCCCTCTATGGGCTTCCAAATATCCCTTTGCCAATTCCACAAGAACAGCCTTAGCGAAAGGCTTCTTGAAGGGAAAGATGTAACTCTGTGAGATGAATTAACAGAACACAGAGCAGTTTCTCAGAAAGCTTCTTTCCAGTTTTGAACGGAAGATATTTCCTTTTTCACCATAGCCCTCTATGGGCTTCCAAATATCCCTTTGCCAATTCCACAAGAACAGCCTTAGCGAAAGGCTTCTTGAAGGGAAAGATGTAACTCTGTGAGATGAATTAACAGAACACAGAGCAGTTTCTCAGAAAGCTTCTTTCCAGTTTTGAACGGAAGATATTTCCTTTTTCACCATAGCCCTCTATGGGCTTCCAAATATCCCTTTGCCAATTCCACAAGAACAGCCTTAGCGAAAGGCTTCTTGAAGGGAAAGATGTATCTCTGTGAGATGAATTAACAGAACACAGAGCAGTTTCTCAGAAAGCTTCTTTCCAGTTTTGAACGGAAGATATTTCCTTTTTCACCATAGCCCTCTATGGGCTTCCAAATATCCCTTTGCCAATTCCACAAGAACAGCCTTAGCGAAAGGCTTCTTGAAGGGAAAGATGTAACTCTGTGAGATGAATTAACAGAACACAGAGCAGTTTCTCAGAAAGCTTCTTTCCAGTTTTGAACGGAAGATATTTCCTTTTTCACCATAGCCCTCTATGGGCTTCCAAATATCCCTTTGCCAATTCCACAAGAACAGCCTTAGCGAAAGGCTTCTTGAAGGGAAAGATGTAACTCTGTGAGATGAATTAACAGAACACAGAGCAGTTTCTCAGAAAGCTTCTTTCCAGTTTTGAACGGAAGATATTTCCTTTTTCACCATAGCCCTCTATGGGCTTCCAAATATCCCTTTGCCAATTCCACAAGAACAGCCTTAGCGAAAGGCTTCTTGAAGGGGAAGATGTAACTCTGTGAGATGAATTAACAGAACACAGAGCAGTTTCTCAGAAAGCTTCTTTCCAGTTTTGAACGGAAGATATTTCCTTTTTCACCATAGCCCTCTATGGGCTTCCAAATATCCCTTTGCCAATTCCACAAGAACAGCCTTAGCGAAAGGCTTCTTGAAGGGAAAGATGTAACTCTGTGAGATGAATTAACAGAACACAGAGCAGTTTCTCAGAAAGCTTCTTTCCAGTTTTGAAGGGAAGATATTTCCTTTTTCACCATAGCCCTCTATGGGCTTCCAAATATCCCTTTGCCAATTCCACAAGAACAGCCTTAGCGAAAGGCTTCTTGAAGGGAAAGATGTAACTCTGTGAGATGAATTAACAGAACACAGAGCAGTTTCTCAGAAAGCTTCTTTCCAGTTTTGAACGGAAGATATTTCCTTTTTCACCATAGCCCTCTATGGGCTTCCAAATATCCCTTTGCCAACTCCACAAGAACAGCCTTAGCGAAAGGCTTCTTGAAGGGAAAGATGTAACTCTGTGAGATGAATTAACAGAACACAGAGCAGTTTCTCTGAAAGCTTCTTTCCAGTTTTGAACGGAAGATATTTCCTTTTTCACCATAGCCCTCTATGGGCTTCCAAATATCCCTTTGCCAATTCCACAAGAACAGCCTTAGCGAAAGGCTTCTTGAAGGGAAAGATGTAACTCTGTGAGATGAATTAACAGAACACAGAGCAGTTTCTCAGAAAGCTTCTTTCCAGTTTTGAACGGAAGATATTTCCTTTTTCACCATAGCCCTCTACGGGCTTCCAAATATCCCTTTGCCAATTCCACAAGAACAGCCTTAGCGAAAGGCTTCTTGAAGGGAAAGATGTAACTCTGTGAGATGAATTAACAGAACACAGAGCAGTTTCTCAGAAAGCTTCTTTCCAGTTTTGAACGGAAGATATTTCCTTTTTCACCATAGCCCTCTACGGGCTTCCAAATATCCCTTTGCCAATTCCACAAGAACAGCCTTAGCGAAAGGCTTCTTGAAGGGGAAGATGTAACTCTGTGAGATGAATTAACAGAACACAGAGCAGTTTCTCAGAAAGCTTCTTTCCAGTTTTGAACGGAAGATATTTCCTTTTTCACCATAGCCCTCTATGGGCTTCCAAATATCCCTTTGCCAATTCCACAAGAACAGCCTTAGCGAAAGGCTTCTTGAAGGGAAAGATGTATCTCTGTGAGATGAATTAACAGAACACAGAGCAGTTTCTCAGAAAGCTTCTTTCCAGTTTTGAACGGAAGATATTTCCTTTTTCACCATAGCCCTCTATGGGCTTCCAAATATCCCTTTGCCAATTCCACAAGAACAGCCTTAGCGAAAGGCTTCTTGAAGGGAAAGATGTAACTCTGTGAGATGAATTAACAGAACACAGAGCAGTTTCTCAGAAAGCTTCTTTCCAGTTTTGAACGGAAGATATTTCCTTTTTCACCATAGCCCTCTATGGGCTTCCAAATATCCCTTTGCCAATTCCACAAGAACAGCCTTAGCGAAAGGCTTCTTGAAGGGAAAGATGTAACTCTGTGAGATGAATTAACAGAACACAGAGCAGTTTCTCAGAAAGCTTCTTTCCAGTTTTGAAGGGAAGATATTTCCTTTTTCACCATAGCCCTCTATGGGCTTCCAAATATCCCTTTGCCAATTCCACAAGAACAGCCTTAGCGAAAGGCTTCTTGAAGGGAAAGATGTAACTCTGTGAGATGAATTAACAGAACACAGAGCAGTTTCTCAGAAAGCTTCTTTCCAGTTTTGAACGGAAGATATTTCCTTTTTCACCATAGCCCTCTATGGGCTTCCAAATATCCCTTTGCCAACTCCACAAGAACAGCCTTAGCGAAAGGCTTCTTGAAGGGAAAGATGTAACTCTGTGAGATGAATTAACAGAACACAGAGCAGTTTCTCTGAAAGCTTCTTTCCAGTTTTGAACGGAAGATATTTCCTTTTTCACCATAGCCCTCTATGGGCTTCCAAATATCCCTTTGCCAATTCCACAAGAACAGCCTTAGCGAAAGGCTTCTTGAAGGGAAAGATGTAACTCTGTGAGATGAATTAACAGAACACAGAGCAGTTTCTCAGAAAGCTTCTTTCCAGTTTTGAACGGAAGATATTTCCTTTTTCACCATAGCCCTCTACGGGCTTCCAAATATCCCTTTGCCAATTCCACAAGAACAGCCTTAGCGAAAGGCTTCTTGAAGGGAAAGATGTAACTCTGTGAGATGAATTAACAGAACACAGAGCAGTTTCTCAGAAAGCTTCTTTCCAGTTTTGAACGGAAGATATTTCCTTTTTCACCATAGCCCTCTACGGGCTTCCAAATATCCCTTTGCCAATTCCACAAGAACAGCCTTAGCGAAAGGCTTCTTGAAGGGGAAGATGTAACTCTGTGAGATGAATTAACAGAACACAGAGCAGTTTCTCAGAAAGCTTCTTTCCAGTTTTGAACGGAAGATATTTCCTTTTTCACCATAGCCCTCTATGGGCTTCCAAATATCCCTTTGCCAATTCCACAAGAACAGCCTTAGCGAAAGGCTTCTTGAAGGGAAAGATGTAACTCTGTGAGATGAATTAACAGAACACAGAGCAGTTTCTCAGAAAGCTTCTTTCCAGTTTTGAAGGGAAGATATTTCCTTTTTCACCATAGCCCTCTATGGGCTTCCAAATATCCCTTTGCCAATTCCACAAGAACAGCCTTAGCGAAAGGCTTCTTGAAGGGAAAGATGTAACTCTGTGAGATGAATTAACAGAACACAGAGCAGTTTCTCAGAAAGCTTCTTTCCAGTTTTGAACGGAAGATATTTCCTTTTCACCATAGCCCTCTATGGGCTTCCAAATATCCCTTTGCCAATTCCACAAGAACAGCCTTAGCGAAAGGCTTCTTGAAGGGGAAGATGTAACTCTGTGAGATGAATTAACAGAACACAGAGCAGTTTCTCAGAAAGCTTCTTTCCAGTTTGAACGGAAGATAGTTTCCTTTTTCACCATAGCCCTCTACGGGCTTCCAATATCCCTTTGCCAATTCCACAAGAACAGCCTTAGCGAAAGGCTTCTTGAAGGGAAAGATGTAACTCTGTGAGATGAATTAACAGAACACAGAGCAGTTTCTCAGAAAGCTTCTTTCCAGTTTTGAACGGAAGATATTTCCTTTTTCACCATAGCCCTCTATGGGCTTCCAAATATCCCTTTGCCAATTCCACAAGAACAGCCTTAGCGAAAGGCTTCTTGAAGGGAAAGATGTAACTCTGTGAGATGAATTAACAGAACACGGAGCAGTTTCTCAGAAAGCTTCTTTCCAGTTTTGAACGGAAGATATTTCCTTTTTCACCATAGCCCTCTATGGGCTTCCAAATATCCCTTTGCCAATTCCACAAGAACAGCCTTAGCGAAAGGCTTCTTGAAGGGAAAGATGTAACTCTGTGAGATGAATTAACAGAACACAGAGCAGTTTCTCAGAAAGCTTCTTTCCAGTTTTGAAGGGAAGATATTTCCTTTTTCACCATAGCCCTCTATGGGCTTCCAAATATCCCTTTGCCAATTCCACAAGAACAGCCTTAGCGAAAGGCTTCTTGAAGGGAAAGATGTAACTCTGTGAGATGAATTAACAGAACACAGAGCAGTTTCTCAGAAAGCTTCTTTCCAGTTTTGAACGGAAGATATTTCCTTTTCACCATAGCCCTCTATGGGCTTCCAAATATCCCTTTGCCAATTCCACAAGAACAGCCTTAGCGAAAGGCTTCTTGAAGGGAAGATGTAACTCTGTGAGATGAATTAACAGAACACAGAGCAGTTTCTCAGAAAGCTTCTTTCCAGTTTTGAACGGAAGATATTTCCTTTTTCACCATAGCCCTCTACGGGCTTCCAAATATCCCTTTGCCAATTCCACAAGAACAGCCTTAGCGAAAGGCTTCTTGAAGGGAAAGATGTAACTCTGTGAGATGAATTAACAGAACACAGAGCAGTTTCTCAGAAAGCTTCTTCCAGTTTTGAACGGAAGATATTTCCTTTTTCACCATAGCCCTCTATGGGCTTCCAAATATCCCTTTGCCAATTCCACAAGAACAGCCTTAGCGAAAGGCTTCTTGAAGGGAAAGATGTAACTCTGTGAGATGAATTAACAGACACGAGCAGTTTCTCAGAAAGCTTCTTTCCAGTTTTGAACGGAAGATATTTCCTTTTTCACCATAGCCCTCTATGGGCTTCCAAATATCCTTTGCCAATTCCACAAGAACAGCCTTAGCGAAAGGCTTCTTGAAGGGAAAGATGTAACTCTGTGAGATGAATTAACAGAACACAGAGCAGTTTCTCAGAAAGCTTCTTCCAGTTTTGAACGGAAGATATTTCCTTTTTCACCATAGCCCTCTATGGGCTTCCAAATATCCCTTTGCCAATTCCACAAGAACAGCCTTAGCGAAAGGCTTCTTGAAGGGAAAGATGTAACTCTGTGAGATGAATTAACAGAACACAGAGCAGTTTCTCAGAAAGCTTCTTTCCAGTTTTGAACGGAAGATATTTCCTTTTTCACCATAGCCCTCTACGGGCTTCCAAATATCCCTTTGCCAATTCCACAAGAACAGCCTTAGCGAAAGGCTTCTTGAAGGGAAAGATGTAACTCTGTGAGATGAATTAACAGAACACAGAGCAGTTTCTCAGAAAGCTGCTTTCCAGTTTTGAACGGAAGATATTTCCTTTTTCACCATAGCCCTCTATGGGCTTCCAAATATCCCTTTGCCAATTCCACAAGAACAGCCTTAGCGAAAGGCTTCTTGAAGGGAAAGATGTAACTCTGTGAGATGAATTAACAGAACACAGAGCAGTTTCTCAGAAAGCTTCTTTCCAGTTTTGAACGGAAGATATTTCCTTTTTCACCATAGCCCTCTATGGGCTTCCAAATATCCCTTTGCCAATTCCACAAGAACAGCCTTAGCGAAAGGCTTCTTGAAGGGAAAGATGTAACTCTGTGAGATGAATTAACAGAACACAGAGCAGTTTCTCAGAAAGCTTCTTTCCAGTTTTGAACGGAAGATATTTCCTTTTTCACCATAGCCCTCTATGGGCTTCCAAATATCCCTTTGCCAATTCCACAAGAACAGCCTTAGCGAAAGGCTTCTTGAAGGGAAAGATGTAACTCTGTGAGATGAATTAACAGAACACAGAGCAGTTTCTCAGAAAGCTTCTTTCCAGTTTTGAACGGAAGATATTTCCTTTTTCACCGTAGCCCTCTATGGGCTTCCAAATATCCCTTTGCCAATTTCACAAGAACAGCCTTAGCGAAAGGCTTCTTGAAGGGAAAGATGTAACTCTGTGAGATGAATTAACAGAACACAGAGCAGTTTCTCAGAAAGCT
>NW_027328068.1:0-68910 GCF_047675955.1 Chlorocebus sabaeus | reverse complement strand
GGTAGAGCCGGTCTGGGCTTTTGTGAGCTGGTCAAAACCGGTTTGAGCCGGTCTGGTCCGGTTTGATCCGTTCTGATACGGTCTGGTCCGATTTGAGCTGGTCAAAACCGTTTTCAGCCGGTCTGGTCCGGTTTGAGTCCGGTTTCAGCTGGTCTGGTCCGGTTTGTGCCTGTTTGAGCCTGTCTGGTCTGGTTTGATCCGATTTGAGACGGTCTGGAGCGGTTTGAGCCGGTCTGGTCCAGTTTGAGACAGGTTTGAGATGGTCAACACCAGTTTGAGCCGGTCGGGTCCGGTTTGAGTCCGATTTGAGCCAGTCAAAACCGGTTGGAGCCGGTCTGGTCCGGTTTTAGCCGGTCTGGACGGGTTTGAGTCAGTCAAAACCGGTTTCAGGCGGTCTCATCCAGTTTCAGCCGGTCTGATTGGGTTTGAGCCGGTCAAAACCGGTTTGAGCCGGTGTGGTCCTGTTTGAGTCTCGTTTGAGCTGGTCAAATTCGGTTTTTGCTGCTCTGGTTCGATTTGAGCCGGTCAAAACCGGTTTGAGCCTGTCTGGTCCAGTTTGATCAGGTTTGAACCGGTCTGGTCCGGTTTGATTCGGTTGAGCCGGTCTGGTTCGGTTTGAGTCCGGTTTGAGCCGGTCAACACCGGTTTTATCCGGTCTGGTACAGTGGAAGTCCTATTTGAGCCGGTCAAAACCGGTTGGAACCGGTCTGGTCTGGTTTGAGCCGGTCTAAGGGTCAGTCTGGTTCGGTTTGATTTGGTTTGAGCCTGTCTGGTGCGGTTTGAGCCAGTCTAACCCGGTTTGAGCCGTTCTGGTCCGGGTTGAGTCTGGATTGAGCTGGTCAAACCCTGTTTGAGCCAGTCTGGTTCGGTTTAAGCCAGTCTGGTCGGGTTTGAGCCGGTCAACCCTGGTTTGAGCCAGTCTGGTCCGGTTTGATACGGTTAAACCCAGTCTGGTCAGGTTTGAATCCGGTTTGAGCAGGTCTGGTCCGGTTTTAGCCGGTCTGGTCTGGTTTAAGCTGGTCAAAACCGGTTGTAGATGGTCTGGTCCGTTTTGATTCGGTTTGAGCCTGTCTGGTCCAGATTGAGTCGTTCTCGTCCGGTTTGAGTCTGGTTCGAGCCAATCAACACTGGTGTGAGCCGGTCTGGTCCTGTTGAGTCCGATTTGAGCCGGTCAAAACCGATTGGAGCCGGTCTGGTCCAGTTTGAGCCAGTCTAAGAGCCGGTCTGCTACGGTTTGATTCGGTTTGATCCGGTCTGGGCCAGTTTGAGCCAGTCTAACCCGGTTGGAGCCGTTCTGGTCCCGTTTGAGTCCAGTTTGAGCTGGTCAAACCCTGTTTGAGCCAGTCTGGTCTGGTTTAAGCCAGTCTGGTCGGGTTTGAGCCGGTCAACCCCGGTTTGAGCCGGTCTGGTCCAGTTTGATCCGATTAAAGCCGGTCAGGTCCGGTTTGATCCGGTAGAGCCGGTCTCGGCTTTTGTGAGCTGGTCAAAACCGGTTTGAGCCGGTCTGGTCCGGTTTGATCCGGTTTGATGGGGTCTGGTCCGATTTGAGCCGGTCAAAACCGTTTTCAGCTGGTCTGATCCGGTTTAAGTCCGGTTTTAGCTGGTCTGGTCCGGTTTGAGCCTGTCTGGTCCGTTTTGATCCGATTTGAGCCGGTCTGGTCCGATTTCAGCTGGTCCAAACCGGTTTGAGCCGTTCTGGTCCGTTTTGATCTGTTTTGAGCCTCTCTGGTCCGGTTTGGACGTTCTGGTCCGTTTTGATCCGGTTTGAGCCTGTCTGGTCGGGTTTGAGACGTTCTGGTCGGGTTTGAGTTTGGTTCGAGCCGGACAACACCGGTTTGAGCCTGTCTGGTCCGGTTTGAGTCCGGTTTGAGCCGGTCAACACTGGTTTGAGCCGACCTGGTCCGGTTGGAGTCCCGTTTCAGACGGTCCGGTCCGGTTTGAGCCGGTCAAAACCGGTTTGAGCCGTTCTGGTCCGCATTGAGCGGATCAAAACCGGTTTGAAACGGTCTAAGAGCCGGTCCGGTCTGGTTTGATCCGGTTTAAGCCGATCTGGTCCGGTTTGATCCGGTTGAGCGAGTCTGGTTCAGTTTGAGCCGGTCAAAACTGGTCTGAGACAGTCTGGTCCGGTTTTAGATGGTCTGGTCGGGGTTGACCCGGTCCAAACCGGTTTCCGCCGGTCTCGTCCGGTTTCAGCCGGTCTGGTCGGGTTTGAGCAGGTGAAAACCGGTTTGAGCCGGTCTGGTCCTGCTTCAGTCCGGTTTGAGCCGGTCAAAACCGGTTTGTGCTACTCTGGTCCGATTTGAGCCGGTCAAAACCGGTTTGAGCCGGTCTATTCCGGTTTGAGTCCGGTTTGAACGGGTCTGGTCCGGTTTTAGCCGGTCTGGTAGGGTTTGACCCGGTGAAAACCGGTTTGAGCCTGTCTGGTCCGGTTTCAGACGGTCTGGTCGGGTTTGAGCTGGTCAAAACCGGTTTGAGGCGGTCTCGTCCCAATTCAGCCGGTCTGGTCGAGTTTGAGCCGGTGAAAACTGGTTTGAGCCAGTCTGGTCCAGTTTCATCCAGTTTCAGCGGTTCTGGTCCGGTTTGATCCGGTTTGAGGCAGTCTGTTCCACTTTGATCTGGTTGAGCCAGTCTTGTCTGGTTTGAGCCGGTCCAAAGCGGTTTGAGCCGGTCTCGTCCAGTTTCAGCCGGTCTGGTCGGGTTTGAGCCGGTCAAAACGGGTTTGAAGCAGTCTGGTCCGGTTTGAGTCTGGTTTGAGCCTGTCAAAACCGGTTTGAGTCGGTCTGGTCCAGTTTGAGTCCGGTTTGAGCCGGACAACAACAGTTTGAGAGGCTCTGGTCCGGTTTGAGTGCGGTTTGAGCCGGTCATAACCGGTTAGAGCCGGTCTAGTCCGCTTTGAGCCGGTCAAAACCGGTTTGAGCCAGTCTGGTCCGGTTTTAGCCGGTCTGGACGGGTTTGAATCGGTCAAAACCGGTTTGAGGTAGTCTCGTCCAGTTTCAGCTCGTCTGGCCGGGTTTGAGCTGGTCAAAACCGGTTTGAGCTGGTGTGGTCCTGTTTGAGTCTGGTTTAAGCTGGTCAAATTCGGTTTGTGTTGCTCTAGTCCGATTTGAGCCGGTCAAAACCGGTTTGAGCTGGTCTGGTCCAGTTTGATCCGGTTTAACCCGGTCTGGTCCAGTTTGATTCGTTTGAGCTGGTATGGTCTGGTTTGAGCCGTTCAAAACTGGTATGAGCCGGTCTGGTCCGGATTGAGCCCGGTTTGAGCCGGTCAACACCGCTTTGAGCCGGTCTGGTCCAGTTTGAGTCAGGTTTGAGCCGGTCAACACCGGTTTGATCCGTTCTGCTCCGGTTTGAGTCCGGTTTGAGCCGGTCAAAACATGTTTGAGCTGGTCTAAGAGCCGGTCTGGTCCGTTTTGATCCTCTTTGAGCCTCTCTGCTTCGGTTTGAGCCAGTCAAACCCTGTTTAAACTGTTCTGGTCCGGTTTGTGCCGGTGTGAGACGGTCTGGTCCGGTTTGATCCGGTTGGGCCGGTCTGTTCTGGTTTGAGCTGGTCAGAACCGGTTTGAGCCGATCTGGTCCGTTTTGATCCCCTGAGTGTGCACTCCCCTGAGTGAGTGCTCACCTGAGTGGGCACTCCAATTTGTGAGCACCTCCCTGAGTGTGCACTCCCCTGAGTGTGCACTCGTCTGAGTGAGCACTCCCCTGAGTGTGTACTCCCCTGAATGAGCACTCCCCTGAGTGTGCACTCCTCTGAGTTTGCACTCTCCTGAGTGAGGACTCCCCTGGGTGTGCACTCCCCTGAGTGTGTACTACCCTGAGATTTCGCTCACCTGAGTTTGCACTCTTTTGTGTGAGGACTCCCCTGAGTGTGCACTCCCCTGAGTGTATGCTCACCTGAGCGTGCACTCTGCTGAGTGTGCGCTCTCCTGAGTGAGCACTCCCCTGTGTGTGTACTCCCATGAGTGTGCTCTCCACTGTGTGTGCTCTCCCCAGTGTGTTTGCTGCCCTGAGTGAGCGCTCCCCTGAGTGCGAACACCTCTGAGTGTGCACTCGCCTGGGTGAGGACTCCCCTGAGTGTGCCCTCCCCTGATTGTGAACTCGCCTGAGTTTGGACTCCCCTGAGTGTGCACTCCACTGATTGAGCTCTCCCCTAAGTTTACACTCCCCTGAGTTTGCGCTCCCTTGAGATTGCGCTACCCTGAGTGTGAACTCCCCTGAGTGAGCGCTCCCCTGAGTGCGCACTCGCCTGGGTGAGGACACCCCTGAGTGTGCACTCCCCTGAGTGTGAACTCGCCTTTGTGAGGACTCCCCAGAGTGAGCGCTCTCCTGAGGGGTTACTCGTCTGAGTGATGACTCCCCTGAGTGTGCACTCCTCTGAATGAGCACTCCCCTGAGTGTGCACACCTCTGAGTTCACACTCTCCTGAGTGAGGACTCCCTTGAGTGTGCACTACCCTGAGTGTGCAGTCCCTTGAGTGTTCGCTTCCCAGGGAGTGCACTTCCCCGAGTTCGCACTCTCCTGAGTGAGGACTCCCCTGAGTGTGCACTCTCCTGAGTGTGGGCTCACCTGATTGTGCACTCCCTTGAGTGAGCACTCCCCTCGGTGAGGACACCCCTGTGTGTGCACTCCCCTGAGTGAGCGCTCCGCTGAGGGTGCACTCCCCTGAGTGTGCGCTCACCTGAGTAAGGACTACTCTAAGTGGACACTCCCCTGAGTGTGAACTCGCCCGAGTGAGGACTCACCATAGTGAGTGCTCTCCTGAGGGGGTACTCGTCTGAGTGATGACTCCCCTGAGTGTGCACTCCCCTGAATGATCACTCCCCTGAGTGAGCGCTCCCCTGAGTGTGCACTCCCCTGAGTGTGTGCTCACCTGAGTAGGGACTACTCTGAGTTGGCACTCCCCTGAATGTGCTCTCGCCTGAGTGAGGACTCCCCTGAGTGTGCACTCCCCTGAATGAACACTCCCCTATTTGTGCGCTCACCTGAGTGTGCGCTCCCCAGTGTGTGCACTCCCCTGAGTGAGCACTCCCCTGAGTGTACACTACCCTGAGTGTGCACTCTCCTGAGGCAGGACTCCCCTGAGTGTGCACTCCCCTGAGTGAGCACACCCCTGAGTGCGCACTCCTCTTAGTTTGCACTCTCCTGAGTGAGGACTCCACTGAGTGTGCACTCCCCTGAGTGTGCGCTCCTTTGAGTGTGCACTCCCCTGAGTGAGCGCTCTCCTGAGTGTGCTCTCACCTGAGAGTGCACTCGCCTGAGTGAGGACTACTCTGAGTGTGCGCTCCTTTGAGTGTGGACTCGCCTGAGTGTGCTCTTCCATGTGTGAGCGCTCACCTCAGTGGCCACTCCCCTGTGTGAGCACTCCCCTGAGTGTGCACTCCCCTGTGTGTGCACTCCCTTGAGTGAGGACCCCCTGAGTGTGCACTCCCCTAAATGAGCACTCCCCTTCGTGTACACTCCCCTTAGTAAGCCAGTGAAACCCGTTTTGAGCCAGTCTGTTACGGTTTAAGCCGGACTGGTCGGGTCTGAGCTGGTCAACGCCGGTTTGAGGCGGTCTGTTCCAGTTTGATCCGGATGAAGCCGGTATGGTCCGGTGTGATCTGGTTGAGCCGGTCTGGTCCGGTTTGAGCCGGTCAAAACCGGTTTGAGCCGGTGTGGTCCGGTTTGATCCGGTTTGAGCCGGTCTGCTCCCGTTTGATCTGGTTTGAGCCGGTCAATATCGGTTTGAGTCTGGTTTGAGCCAGACAAAACCGGATTTAGCGGGTCTAGATGGTCTGGTCCGGATTGATCCCTTTTGAGCCGATCTCATCCGGTTTGATCCGATTTTTGTCCGCGTGGTCCAGTTTGAGCCGTTTTCAGCCAGTCTGGTCCGGTTTGAGTCCGATTTGAGCCGTTCAAAACCGGTTTGAGCCGCTCTGGCCCGGTGTGAGCTGGTCAAATCCTGTTTGAGCCGGTCTGGTGCGGTTTGAGCCGGTGTGAGCCGGTCTGGTCCGGTTTGATCCGGTAGAACCGGTCTGGGCTTTTGTGAGCTGGTCAAAACCGGTTTGAGCCTGTCTAGTCCGGTTTGATCCGTTCTGATGCGGTCTGGTCCGATTTGAGCTGGTCAAAACCGTTTTCAGCCGGTCTGGTCCGGTTTGAGTCCGGTTTGAGCTGGTCTGGTCCGGTTTGAGCCTGTTTGAGCCTGTCTGGTCCGGTTTGATCCGATTTGAGACGGTCTGGCCCGGTTTGAGCCGGTCTGGTCCTGTTTGAGACAGGTTTGAGCCGGTCAACACCAGTTTGAGCCGGTCGGGTCCTGTTTGAGCCCGATTTGAGCCGGTCAAAACCGGTTGGAGCCGGTCTGGTCTGGTTTGAGCCGGTCTAAGAGCCGGTCTGGTCTGGTTTGAGCCGGTCTAAGAGCCGGTCTGGTATGGTTTGATCCGGTTTGAGCCGGTCTGTTCTGGTTTGAGCCAGTCTAACCCGGTTTGAGCCGTTCTGTACCCGTTTGAGTCCAGTTTGAGCCGGTCAAACCCTGTTTGAGCCAGTGCGGTCCGGTTTAAGCCAGTCTGGTCAGGTTTGAGCTGGTCAACCCCGGTTTGAGCCGGTCTGGTCTGGTTTGATCCCGTTAAAGCCCGTCTGGTTCCTGTTTGATCCGGTAGAGCCGGTGTGGGCTTTTGTGAGCTGGTCAAAACCGGTTTGAGCCTGTCTGGTCCGGTTTTATCCGGTTTGAGCCTGTCTGGTCCGGTTTGAGACGTTCTGGTCTGGCTTGAGTCTGGTTCGAGCCGGACAACACCGGTTTGAGCCCGTCTGATCCGGTTTGAGCCGGTCAACACCAGTTTGAGCTGATCTGGTCCAGTTGGAGTCCCGTTTGAGACGGTCTGGTCCGGTTTGAGCTGGTCAAAACCGGTTTGAGCCGTTCTGGTCCGTATTGAGCGGATCAAAACCAGTTTGAGACGGTCTAAGAGCCAGTCTGTTCAGGTTTGATCTGGTTTAAGCTGGTCTATTTTGGTTTGATACGGTTGAGGCAGTCTGGTTCGGTTTGAGCCGGTCAAAACTGGTCTGAGCCAGTCTGGTCCGGTTTTATCCAGTCTGGTCGGGGTTGACCCGGTCAAAACGGGTTTCAGCCGGTCTCGTCTTGTTTCAGCCGGTCTGGTCAGGTTTGAGCAGGTGAAAACCGTTTTGAGCCAGTCTGGTCCTGGTTGAGTCTGGTTTGAGCCGGTCAAAATCGGTTTGTGATGCTCTGGTCCGATTTGAGCTGGTCAAAACCGGTTTGAGGCGGTCTATTCCAGTTTGCGTCCGGTTTGAACGGGTCTGGTCTGGTTTTAGCCGGTCTGGTAGGGTTTGAGCTGGTCAAAACGGATTTGAGCCTGTCTGGTCCGGTTTCAGACGGTCTGGTCGGGTTTGAGCCGGTCAAAACCGGTTTGTGCCGGTCGTGTCCGGTTTGAGTCCGGTTTGAGCCGGTCAAAACTGGTTTGAGCTGGTCTTGTCCCGTTTGATCCGGTTTGAGCGGTTCTGGTCCAGTTTGACCCGGTTTGAGACGGTCAGGTCCACTTTGATCTGGTTGAGCCAGTCTGGTCTGGTTTGAGCCGGTCCAAACCGGTTTGAGCCGGTCTGGTCCAGTTTGATCAGGTTTGAACCGGTATGGTCCGGTTTGATTCGGTTGAGCCGGTCTGGTCTGGTTTGAGCCGTTCAAAACCGGTTTGAGCCGGTCTGGTCCTGATTGAGTCCGGTATGAGCTGGTCAAAACCGGTTTGAGCCGGTCTGGTCCAGTTTGTGTCAGCTCCAGTTTGAGTCTGGCCCGGTTTGAGCCGTTCTGGTCCAGTTTGAGTCTGGTTTGAGTCTGTCAACACCGGTTTGAGCCGGTCTGGTTCGGTTTGAGTCCGGTTTGAGCCAGTCAACACCGGTTTGATCCGGTCTGGTCCAGTGCAAGTCCTATTTGAGCCGGTCAAAACCGGTTGGAGCCGGTCTGGTCTGGTTTGAGCCGGTCTAAGGGTCGGTCTGGTTCGGTTTGATTTGGTTTGAGCCTGTCTGGTGCGGTTTGAGCCAGTCTAACCCGGTTTGAGCCGTTGTGGTCCGGGTTGAGTCTGGTTTGAGCTGGTCAAGCCCTGTTTGAGCCAGTCTGGTTCAGTTTAAGCCAGTCTGGTCGGGTTTGAGCCAGTCAACCCTTGTTTGAGCCAGTCTGGTCCGGTTTGATTCCGTTAAAGCTGGTCTGGTCCGGTTTGAATCCGGTTTGAGCAGGTCTGGTCCGGTTTGAGCCGTTCTGGTCCGGTTTAAGCTGGTCAAAACCGGTTGTAGATGGTCTGGTCCGTTTTGATCCGGTTTGAGCCTGTCTGGTCCGGTTTGAGTCGTTCTGGTCTGGTTTGAGTCTGGTTCGAGCCAATCAACAGTGGTGTGAGCCGGTCTGGTCCTGTTGAGTCCGATTTGAGCCGGTCAAAACTGATTGGAGCCGGTCTGGTCCGGTTTGATCCGGTAGAGCCAGTCTGGGCTTTTGTGAGCTGGTCAAAACCGGTTTGAGCCGGTCTGGCCCGGTTTTATCCGGTATGGGCTGGTCTGGTCAGGTTTGATCCGGTTTCAGCCTGTCTGGGCCTGTCTTGTCCGGTTTGATCCGGTGTGAGCCGGTCTGGTCCTGTTTGATCCGGTGTCATCCGGTCAAAACCGGTTTGAGCCAGTCTGGTCCGGTTTGAGCCAGTCTGGTCTGGTTTGAGCCGGTCAAAACAAGTTTGTGGCCCGGTTTTAGCCACTCTGGGCCGGTCTGGTCCGGTTTCATGCGGTTTCAGCTGGTCTGGGCCGGTCGAGTCTGATTTGATCCAGTCCAAACGGCTTTGAGCCGGTCAAAACCGGTTTGAGCCGGTCTGGTCTGGTTTGAGCCGGTCTGGTCTGGTTTGAGCCCGTCAAAACCGGCTGAGGTCGGTCAAAACCGTTTTGAGCCAGTCTGGTCTGCTTTGAACCGGTCAAAACCGGTTTGTGGCCCAGTTTTAGGCGGTCTGGGCTGGGCAGTTCCAGTTTGGTCCGATTTTAGCCAGTCTGGGCCGGTCTGATTCGGTTTGATCCGGTCCCATGCGGTCAAAACCGGTCTCATCCGGTCAAAACCGGTCTCATCCAGTGAAAACCAGTTTCAACTGGTCGGGTGTGGTTTGATAAGGTCAAACCGGTTTGAGCCGGTCTGGTCTGGTTTGAGCCAGTCTGTTCTGGTTTAAGACGGTCAAAACCGATTCGAGCCTCTCTGAGCCGGTCTGGTCTGGTTTGATCTGGTCTAATCAGGTCAAAACCGGTTTGAGCTGGTGAAAATCGGTTTTCACCGGTCTGGAGTGGTTTGAGCCGGTCAAAACCGTTTTGAGCTGGTCAAAACCGGATTGAGCCAGTCAAAACCGGTTTGAAGAGTTCTGGTCTGATTTGAGCCAGTCTGGCCCGGTTTGAGCCAGTCTGTCCCGGTTTTAGGTGGTCTGGGCCGGTCTCTTCCGGTTTGATCCAGTTTCAGCCGGTCTGGGCCTGTCTGGTCCGGTTTGATCCGGTGTGAGCCGGTGTGCTCCGGTTTGAGCCGGTGTCATCTGGTCAAAACCGGTTTTAGCCGGTCTGATCCGGTTTGAGCCAGTCTGGTCTGGTTTGAGCCGGTCAAAAATGGCTCAGGCCGGTGAAAACCGTTTTGTGGCCCGGTTTCAGCCGGTCTGGGCCGGTCTGGTCCGTTTTTTTTCCGGTTTCAACTGGTCTGGGCCAGTCGAGTCTGGTTTGATCCAGTCAAAACCGCTTTGAGCCAGTCAAAACCGGTTTGAGCCGGTCTGGTCTGGTTTGAGCCGGTCGAAACCGGCTCAGGTCAGTCAAAACCGGTATGAGGCAGTCTGGTCTGCTTTGAAACTGTCAAAACCGGTTTGTGGCCCAGTTTTAGGCGGTCTGGGCCGGTCTGGTCTGGTTTGATCTGATTTTAGCCGTTCTGGGCCGGTCTGATTCGGTTTATCTGGTCTCATCCAGTCAAAACCGGTTTTAGCCGGTCAAAACCAGTTTCAGCCGGTCTGGTGTGGTTTGAGCAGGTCAAAACCGATTTGAGCCGATCTGGTCTTGTTTGAGCCAGTCTGTTCTGGTTTGAGCCTGTCAAAATTGGTTTGAGCAGGTTTTGTCTGGTTGAAGCCAGTCAAAACCGATTCAAGCCTGTCTGAGCCGGTCTGGTCCGGTTTGATCCGGTCTAATCAGGTCAAACCCGGTTTGAGCCGGTGAAAACCGGTTTTAGCCAGTCTGGTGTGGTTTGAGCCGGTCAAAACCGGTTTGAGCTGGTCAAAACCGGATTGAACCGGTCTGGTCTGGTTTGAGCTGGTAAAAACCGGTTTGAGCCTGTCTGGCCCGGTTTTAGCCGGTCTGTGCCGGTCTGGTCTGGTTTGGTCCGGTTTCATCCGGTCTGGGAGTGTCTGGTCTGGTTTGATCCGGTGTGAACCGGTCTGGTCCGGTTTGATCCGGTGTCATCTGGTCAAAACCGGTTTGAGCCGGTCTGGTCTGGTTTGAGCCAGTCAAAACCGGTTCAGGCCGGTCAAAACCGGTTTGAGCTGGTCAAAACCGGATTGAACCTGTCTGGTCTGCTTTGAGCCGGTCGAAACCGGTTTGAGCCGGTCAAAACCGTTTTGAGCCCGTCTGGTCTGGTTTGAGCTGGTCTGGTCTGGTTTGAACCGGTAAAAACCGGTTTGAGACGTTCTGGTCTGGTTTGACCCGGTCAAAACCGGTTTGTGAACCGGTTTTTTCCTGTCTGGGCCGGTCTGGTCCAGTTTGATGCGATTTCAGCTGGTGTGGGCTGGTCGTGTCTGGTTTGATCCGGTCAAAACCGCTTTGAGCTGGTCAAAAACGGTTTGAGCTGGTCTGGTCTGGTTTAAGCCAGTCTGGTCTGGTTTGAGCCGGTCAAAACATGCTCAGGTCTGTCAAAACCGGTTTGAGCCGGTCTGGTCTGGTTTGAACGGGTCAAAAAGGATTTGTGGCCCAGTTTTCGGCGGCGTGGGCCGGTCTGGTGTGGTTTGATCCGATTTTAGCCGTTCTGGGCTGGTCTGATTGGGTTTGATCTGCTCTCATCCGGTCAAACCCGGTTTTAGCCAGTCATTAGTGGTTTCAGCCGGTCTGGTGTGGTTTGAGCAGGTCAAAACCGGTTTGAGCCGGTGTGGTCCGGTTTGAGGCGGTCTGGTCTGGTTTGAACCGGCCAAACCTGGCTCAGGCTGGTCAAAACTGGTTTGAGCCAGTTTGGTCTGGTTGAAGCCAGTCAAAACCGATTCGAGCCTGTCTGAGCCGGTCTGGTCGGGTTTGATCCGGTCTAATCAGGTCAAACCCGGTTTGAGCCGGTGAAAACCGGTTTTAGCCAGTCTGGTGTGGTTTGATCCGGTCAAAACCGGTTAGTGCCTGTCTGGTTCGATTTGAGGCGGTCAAAACCGGTTTGAGCTGGTCTGGAACGGATTAATCCGATTTAAGCCGGTCTGGTTCCTGTTTGAACCAGTTTGAGCCAGTCTGAACCGGTTTGAGCCGGTCTGGCCCGGATTGAGCCTGTCAACACCGGTTTAAGCCGGTCTGGTCCTGTTTGATCCGATTCAGCTGGTCTGGTCTGGTTTGAGCCGATCCTAACCAGTTTCAGCCGGTCTGCTCCAGTTCGAGCCGGTCCAAACCAGTTGAGCCGGTCTGGTCCGGATTGAGCTGGTCAAATCCTGTTTGAGCCGTTCTGGTCCGTTGGATCCCCTGAGTGTGCACTCCCCTGAGTAAGCGTTCACCTGAGGGGCACTCTGCTTTGCGAGCGCCTCCCTGAGTGTGCACTCCCCTGAGTGTGCCGTCGTCTGAGTGAGGACTCCCCTGAGTGTGTACACCCCTGAATGAGCACTCCCCTGAGTGTGCACTCCTCTGAGTTCGCACTCTCCTAAGTGAGGACCCGGCTGAGTGTGAACTCCCCTGAGTGTGCGCTCCCCAGATTGTGCGCTCCCCTGAGTGTGCACTGCCCTGAGTGAGCCCTCCCCTGAGTGGGCACTTCCCTGAGTGTGCACTCGCCTGAGTGCGGACTACTGAGTGTGCACACCCATGAGTGTGAACTCGCCTGAATGAGGACTCCCTTGAGTGTGCACTCCCCTGAGTATATGCTCACTAGAGTGTGCACGACCCTGAGTGTGCACTCCCCTGAGTGTGCACTCGCATGAGTGAGGACACCCCAGAGTGTGCACTCCCCTGAGTTAGCACTCTGCTGAATGTGCACTCCTCTGAGTTCGCACTCTCCAGGGTGAGGAATCTCCTGGTGTGCCCTCCCATGAGTGTGCGCTCCCCTGAGTGTGCGCTCCCCTGAGTGTGCACTCCCCTGTGTGAGGACTCCACTGAGTGCACACTATCCTGAGTGTGCAGTCCCATGAGTGAGCGCTCTCCTGAGTGTGCACTCGCCTGTGTGAGGACTCCCCTGAGTGTGCACTCCCCTGAGAGTGTGCTCACTTTACTGGAAACTCCCCTGAGTGAGCGCTCCCCTGAGAGTGCCTCCCCTGAATGTGCATACGCCTGAGTGAAGACTCCCCTTAGTGTGCAGTCCCCTGAATGAGCACTCCGCTGAGTGTGCACTCCTCTGAGTTCTCACTCTCCTGAGTGAGGACTCCCCTGAGTGTGCACTCCCCTGAGTTTGCGCTCCCATGAGTGTGAACTCGCCTGGGTGAAGACACCCATGAGTGTGCTCTCCCCTGAGTGTGAACTCACCTGAGTGAGGCTCCCCTGAGTGTGCACTCCCCTGAGTGAGCGGTCTCCTGAGGGGGCACTCGCTTGAGTGATGACTCCTTTGAGTGAGCCCTCCCCCGAGTGTGCACTCTTCTGAGTTCGCACACTAACGAGTGAAGACTTCCCTGAGTGTGGACTCCCCTGAGTGTGCACACCCCTGAGTGAGCACACCCCTGAGTGCCCACTCCCCTGACTGTGCGCTCGCCTGGGTTAAGACACCCCTGAGTGTGCACTCCCCTGAGTGTGTACTCCCCAGAGTGTTCACTCCCCAGGGTGTGCACTCCCCTGAGTGTGTGCTCCCCTGAGTGTGGACTACCCTGAGTGTGCACTTGCCTGGGTAAAGACACACCTGAGTGTGCACTCCCCTGAGTGTGTACTCCCCTGAGTTTTCCCTCCCCAGGGTGTGCACTCCCCTGAATGTGCACTTCCCTGAGCATGCACTCCCCTGAGTGAGCGCTCCCCTGAGTGCGCACTCCCCTGAATGCGGACTCGCCTGTGTGAAGAGACCCCTGAGTGTGCACTCCCCTGAGTGTTCGCTCCACAGGGTGTGCACTCCCCGGAGTGAGCGCTCCCCTGACTGTACACTCCTCTGAGTTTGCACTCTCCTGAGTCAGGGCTCCCCTGAGTGTGCCCTCCCCTGAGTGTGCGCTCTCCTGAGTGAGGACTCCACTGAGTGCACACAATCCTGAGTGTGCACTCCCCTGAGTGAGCGCTCTCCTGAGTGTGCACTCACCTGTGTGAGGACTCCCCTGAGTGTGCACTCGCCTGAGTGTGCGCTCACTTTAGTGGAAACTCCTCTGTGTGAGCGCTCCCCTGAGTGTGCACTCCCCTGAATTTGCACTCGCCTGAATGAACACTCCCCTTAGTGTGCAGTGTCCTGAATGAGCACTCCGGTGAGTGTGCACTCCTCTGAGTTTGCACTCTCCTGAGTGAGGACTCCCCTGAGTGTGCACACCCCTGAGTTTGCGTTCCCTTGAGTGTGCGCTCCCCTGAGTGTGCACTCCCCTGCATGAGCGCTGCCCTGAGTGAGCACTACCCTGATTGAGCACTCCCCTGAGTGAGGACTATCCTGAATGTGCACTCGCCTCAGTGAGGACTCTCCTGAGTGTGCACGCCCCTGAGTGAGCACTCCCCTGAGTGTGCATTCCCCTGAGTTCGCACTCTCCTGGGTGAGGACTACCCTGTGTGTGCAATCCTCTGAGTTCACACTCTCCTGAGGACTCCCTTGAGTGTGCACTCTCCTGCTTGCGCTCCCCTGAGATTGCGCTCCCCTGAATGTGCCCTCCCCTGATTGAGCACTTCCCTGAGTGCAAACTCCCCTGAGTGTGCACTCCCTGAGTGGGGACACCCCGGAGTGTACACTTCCCTGAGTGTGAACTCGCCTGAGTGAGGACACTCCTGAGTGTGCACTCCACTGAATGAGCACTTCTCTGAGTGTACACTCCCCTGAATGTGCTCTCCCCTGAGTGTGCACTCCCCGAGTGAGCGCTCCCCTGAGTGCGTGCTCCCCTGAGTGTGAACTCGCCTGGGTGAAGACACCCCTGAGTGTGCACTCCCCTGAGTGTGAACTCACCTGAGAGAGGATCCCCTGAGTTTGCCCTCCCCTGAGTGTGCAGTCTCCTGAGTGTGTCCTCCCCTGAGTGTGTGCTCCACTGTGTGAGCACTCCCCAGTGTGTGAACTCCCCTGAGTGTGCACTCGCCTGTGTGAGGACTCCACTCAGTGCGCACTATCCTGAGTGAGCACTCCCCTGAGTGAGCGCTCCCCTGAGTGTGCACCTCTTTGAGCCGGTCTGGGCAGTTTGATTCCGGTTTGAGCCGGTCAACAATGGTTTGAGCTTGTCTGCTCCGATTTGAGTCCAGTTTGAGCCAGTCAAAACCGGTTTGTGCCAGTCTGGTCCCATTTGAGCCATTCAAAACCGGTTTGAGCTGGTCTAAGAACCGGTCTGGTCCGGTTTGAGCTGGTCAAATCCTGTTTGAGCCGTTCTGGTCCGGTTTGTTCCGGGTTGAGCCGATCTGGTCCGTTTTGATCCGTTTGAGCCTGTTTGGTCTGGTTTGAGCCGTTCAAAACCGTTTTGAGCCGCTCTGGTCCGGTTTGAGTCCGGTTTGAGCCAGTTTGGTCCTTGTCCGGTTTGAGCCGACCAAAACCGATTTGAGCCAGTCTAGTCCGGTTTGAGTCCGGTTTGAGCCGGTCTGGTACGATTTTCGTCCAGTTTGAGCCGTTCAAAACAGGTTTGAGGCGGTCTGGTCCGGTTTGTGCCAGTCAAAACTGCTTTGAGTAAGTTTGGAGCCGGTCAAAACCAGTTTGAGCTGGTCTGGTGTTATTTGAGCCGCTAAAAACCAGTTTGAGCCAGTCTAATACGGTCAAAACAAGTTTGAGCCGGTCTGGTCCAGTTTGATCGGGTTTGAATCGGTCTGGTCTGGTTTGTGACAGTCAAAACCTGTTTGATCCGGTTTAAGCCGGTCTGGTCCGGTTTGATCCGGTTGAGCCGGACTGGTCTGGTTTGATCCCCTGAGTGTGCACTCCCCTGAGTGAGCGCTCACCTGAGTGGGCACTCCACTTTGTGATCGCCTCCCTAAGTGTGCACTCCCCTGAGTGTGCACTCGTCTGAGTGAGCACTCCCCTGAGTGTGTACTCCCCTGAATGAGCACTCCCCTGAGTGTGCACTCCTCTGAGTTCGCACTCTCCTGAGTGAGGACTCCCCTGGGTGTGCACTCCCCTGAGGGTGTGCTAACCTGAGATTTCGCTCCCCTGAGTTCACACTCTTTTGAGTGAGGACTCCCCTAGGTGTGCACTCCCCTGAGTGTATGCTCACCTGAGCATGCACTCCGCTGAGTGTGCGCTCTCCTGAGTGAGCACTCCCCTGTGTGTGCACTCCCATGAGTGTGCGCTCCACTGTGTGTACTCTCCCTAGTGTGTTCGCTGTCCTGAGTGAGCGCTCCCCTGAGTGCGAACTCCCCTGAGTGTGCACTCGCCTGGGTGAGGACTCCCCTGAGTGTGCACTCCCCTGATTGTGAACTTGCCTGAGTTTGGACTCCCCTGAGTGTGCACTCCACTGATTGAGCTCTCCCCTAAATTTACACTCCCCTGAGTTTGTGCTCCCTTGAGATTGCGCTACCCTGAGTGTGAACTCCCCTGAGTGAGCGCTCCCCTGAGTGCGCACTAACCTGAGTGTGCACTCGCCTGGGTGAGGACACCCCTGAGTGTGCACTCCCCTGAGTGTGAACTCGCCTGTGGGAGGACTCCCCAGAGTGAGCGCTCTCCTGAGGGGGTACTCGTCTGAGTGATGACTCCCCTGAGTGTGCACTCCCCTGAATGAGCACTCCCCTGAGTGTGCACTCCTCTGAGTTCGCACTCTCCTGAGTGAGGACTCCCTTGAGTGTGCACTACCCTGAGTGTGCAGTCCCTTGGGTGTTCGCTTCCAAGGGAGTGCACTTCCCCGAGTTCGCACTCTCCTGAGTGAGGACTCCCCTGAGTGTGCACTCTCCTGAGTGTGGGGTCACCTGATTGTGCACTCCCTTGAGTGAGCACTCCCCTCGGTGAGCACACCCCTGTGTGTGCACTCCCCTGAGTGAGCACTCCCCTGAGTGTGCACTCCTCTTAGTTCGCACTCCTCTGAGTGAGGACTCCCCTGAGTGTGCACCCCCCAGTGTGAGCACTCCCCTGAGTGTGCACTCCCCTGAGTGTGCACTCCCCTGAGTGAGCGCTCCACTGAGGGTGCACTCCCCTGAGTGTGCGCTCACCTGAGTAAGGACTACTCTAAGTGGACACTCCCCTGAGTGTGAACTCGCCTGAGTGAGGACTCACCAGAGTGAGCACTCTCCTGAGGGGGTACTCGTCTGAGTGATGACTCCCCTGAGTGTGCACTCCTGTGAATGAGCACTCCCCTGAGTGAGCGCTCCCCTGAGTGTTCACTCCCCTGAGTGTGCGCTCACCTGAGTAAGGACTACTCTGAGTCGGCACTCCCCTGAATGTGCGCTCGCCTGAGTGAGGACTCCCCTGAGTGTGCACTCCCCTGAATGAACACTCCCCTGTTTGTGCGCTCACCTGAGTGTGCGCTCCCCAGTGTGTGCACTCCCCTGAGTGAGCACTCCCCTGAGTGTGCACTCCCCTGAGTGTGCACTCTCCTGAGGGAGGACTCCCCTGAGTGTGCACTCCCCTGAGTGAGCACTCCCCTGAGTGTGCACTCCTCTTAGTTCGCACTCTCCTGAGTGAGGACTCCACTGAGTGTGCACTCCCCTGAGTATGTGCTCCTTGGAGTGTGCACTCCCCTGAGTAAGCACTCCCCTGAGTGTGCTCTCACCTGAGAGTGCACTCGCCTGAGTGAGGACTACTCTGAGTTTGCACTCCCCTGAGTGTGGACTCGCCTGAGTGAGGGCTCCCCTGAGTGTGCTCTTCCATGTGTGAGCGTTCACCCTAGTGGCCACTCCCCTGTGTGAGCACTCCCCTGAGTGTGCACTCCCTTGAGTGAGGACTCCCCTGAGTGTGCACTCCCCTAAATGAGCACTCCCCTTCGTGTACACTCCCCTGAGTAAGTCAGTGAAACCCGTTTTGAGCCAGTCTGGTCCGGTTTAAGCCGGACTGGTCGGGTCTGAGCTGGTCAATGCCGGTTTGAGGCGGTCTGTTCCAGTTTGATCCGGTTGAAGCCCGTATGGTCCGGTGTGATCTGGTTGAGACGGTCTGGTCCGGTTTGAGCTGGTCAACACCGGTTTGAGCCAGTCTGGTATGGTTTGAACCTGTCAACGCCGGTTTGAGCCGGTCTTGTCGGGTTTGAGTCCTGTTTGAGCCGGTCAAAACCGGTTTGAGTCGGTCTAAGTGCCGGTCTGGTCCGGTTTGATCCGTTTTGAGCAGGTCTGGTCCGGTTTCAGCTGGTCAAACCCGGTTGGAGAAGGTCTGCTATGGTTTGAATCCTGTTTGAACAGGTCAAACCCGTTTTGAGCCATTCTGGTCTGGTTGAAGGCAGTCTGGTATGGTTTCAGATGGTCAACACCGGTTTTAGCCGGTCTGGTCCGTTTTGAGCTGGTCTGGACCGTATTGATCCGATTAAAACCGGTTTGAGATGGTCTAAGAGCCGGTCTAGTCCGGTTTGATCCGGTTTAAGAGGGTCTGGACCGGTTTTTGCTGGTCTGGTCCTGTTTGAGCCGGTCCAAACCAGTTTGAACCAGACTCGTCTGCTTTGAACCGGTTTGTGCCATTCTAATCGAGTTTGAGCCGGTCAAAACCGATTTGAGCCGATCTGGTCCGGTATGAGTCCGAATTCAGCCGGTCAAACCCGGTATGAGGCGGTCTGTTAGGGTTTGAGCCAGACAAACCTGGTTCTACCCGGTCTGGTCCGATTTTAACTGGTTTGAGCCGGTCTGGTCTGATTTGAGCTGGTGAAAACCGGTTTGAGCCGGTCTGGACCAGTTTGAGCCGGTCGACAACAGTTTGAGCCGGTCTGGTGCGGTTTTAGCCGATCCAGTCGTGTTTGAGCCGTTCAAAACCGGTTTGAGTTGGTCTGGTCCGGTTTCAGCTGGTCTGGTCGGGTTTGGGCCAGTCAAAACCGGTTTGAGCCAGTCTGGTCCGGTTTGAGTGCGGTTTGAGCCAGTCAAAACCGGTTAGTGCCTGTCTGGTCCGATTTGAGGCGGTCAAAACCGGTTTGAGCCGGTCTGGAACGGATTAATCCGGTTTAAGCCGGTCTGGTTCCTGTTTGAACCGGTTTGAGCCAGTCTGAACCGGTTTGAGCCGGTCTGGCCCGCTTTGAGCCTGTCAACACCGGTTTAAGCCGGTCTGGTCCTGTTTGATCCGATTCAGCTGGTCTGGTCTGGTTTGAGCCGATCCTAACCAGTTTCAGCCGGTCTGCTCCAGTTTGAGCCGGGCAAAACCAGTTGAGCCGGTCTGGTCCGGATTGAGCTGGTCAAATCCTGTTTGAGCCGGTTTGGTCCAGTTGGATCCCCTGAGTGTGCACTCCCCTGAGTAAGTGCTCACCTGAGGGGCACTCTGCTTCGCGAGCATCTCCCTGAGTGTGCACTCCCCTGAGTGTGCCATCGTCTGAGTGAGGACTCCCCTGAGTGTGTACACCCCTGAATGAGCACTCCCCTGAGTGTGCACTCCTCTGAGTTCGCACTCTCCTAAGTGAGGACCCGGATGAGTGTGAACTCCCCTGAGTGTGTGCTCCCCAGATTGTGTGCTCCCCTGAGTGTGCACTGCCCTGAGTGAGCCCTCCCCTGAGTGGGCACTTCCCTGAGTGTGCACTCGCCTGAGTGCGGACTACTGAGTGTGCACACCCATGAGTGTGAACTCGCCTGAGTGAGGACTCCCTTGAGTGTGCACTCCCCTGAGTGTATGCTCACTCGAGTGTGCATGACCCTGAGTGTGCACTCCCCTGAGTGTGCACTCGCATGAGTGAGGACACCCCAGAGTGTGCACTCCCCTGAGTTAGCACTCTGCTGAATGTGCACTCCTCAGAGTTCGCACTCTCCTGTGTGAGGAATCTCCTGGTGTGCCCTCCCATGAGTGTGCGCTCCCCTGAGTGTGCACTCCTTTGAGTGTGCACTCCCCTGAGTGAGCACTCCCCTGAGTGTGCTCTCACCTGAGAGTGCACTCGCCTGAGTGAGGACTACTCTGAGTTTTCACTCCCCTGAGTGTGGACTCGCCTGAGTGAGGGCTCCCCTGAGTGTGCTCTTCCATGTGTGAGCGCTCACCTCAGTGGCCACTCCCCTGTGTGAGCGCTCCCCTGAGTGTGCTCTTCCATGTGTGAGCGCTCACCTCAGTGGCCACTCCCCTGTGTGAGCGCTCCCCTGAGTGTGCACTCCCCTGTGTGTGCACTCCCTTGAGTGAGGACTCCCCTGAGTGTGCACTCCCCTAAATGAGCACTCCCCTTCGTGTACACTCCCCTGAGTAAGCCAGTGAAACCCGTTTTGAGCCTTTCTAATCCGGTTTAAGCTGGACTGGTCGGGCCTGAGCTGGTCAACGCCGGTTTGAGGCGGTCTGTTCCAGTTTGATCCGGTTGAAGCCGGTATGGTCCGGTGTGATCTGGTTGAGACGGTCTGGTCCGGTTTGAGCTGGTGAAAACGGATTTGAGCCTGTCTGGTCCTGTTTTAGCCGGCCCGGACAGGTTTGAGTTGGTCAAAACCGGTTTGAGGCGGTCTCGTCCAGTTTCAGCCCGTCTGGTCGGGTTTGAGCCGGTCAAAACCGGTTTGAGCCGGTGTGGTCCTGTTTGAGTCTGGCTTGAACTGGTCAAATTCGGTTTGTGCTGCTCTGGTCCGATTTGAGCCGGTCAAAACCGGTTTGAGCCTGTCTGGTCCGGTTTCATCCGGTTTAAGCCGGTCTGCTCCGGTTTGATTCGTTTGAGCAGGTATGGTTTGTTTTGAGCCGTTCAAAACCGGTTTGAGCCAGTCTGGTCCGGTTTGAGTGTAGTTTGAGCCGGTTTGGTCCTTTCCGGTTCGAGCTGATCAAAACCGATTTGAGCCGGTCTAGTCCGGTTTGAGTCCGGTTTGAGCTGGTCTGGTACGTTTTGCATCCGGTTTGAGCTGGTCAAAACAGGTTTGAGCCGGTCTGGTCTGGTTTGTGCCGGTCAAAACCGGTTTGAGTCCGTTTGGAGCTGGACAAAACCGGTTTGAGCCAGTCTGGTACGATTTGTGCCGCTAAAAACCAATTTGAGCCAGTCTAATACGATCAACACCGGTTTGAGCCGGTCTGCTCCGGTTTGAGTCTGGTTTGAGACGGTCCAAACTGGTTTGAGCCAGTCTAAGAGCCGGTCTGGTACGGTTTGATCCGATTTAAGCGGGTCTGGTCCGGTTTGAGCCGTTCAAACCCGATTTGAGCCGACCTGGTCCAGTTTGATCCCCTGAGTATGCAGTCCCCTGAGTGAGCGCTCACCTGAGTGGGCACTCCACTTTGTGAGCACCTCCCTGAGTGTGCACTCACCTGAGTGTGCACTCGTCTGAGTGAGGACAACCCTGAGTGTGTTCTCCCCTGAATGAGCACTCCCCTGAGTGTGCACTCCTCTGAGTTCGCACTCTCCTGAATGAGGACTCCCCTGAGTGTGCACTCCCCTGAGTGTGTGCTACCCTGAGTTCGCACTCTTTTGAGGGAGGACTCCCCTGAGTGTGCACTCCCCTGCGTGTATGCTCACCTGAGTGTGCTCTCCCCAGTGTGTGCGCTCCCCTGAGTGAGCACTCCCCTGTGTGTGCATTCCCATGAGTGTGCGCTCCCCTGAGTGTGCTCTCCCCAGTGTGTGCGCTCCCCTGAGTGAGCCCTCCCCTGAGTGTGCACTCTTCTGAGTTCTCACTCTCCTGAGTGAGGACTTCCCTGACTGTGCACTCCCCTGAGTGCGCACTCCCCTGAGTGAGCACTCCCCTGAGTGCGCACTCCCCTGAGTGTGCACTCGCCTGGGTGAAGACACCCCTGAGTGTGCACTCCCCTGAGTGTTCACTCTTCAGGGTGTGCACTCCCCTGAGTGCGCGCTCCCCTGAGTGTTCACTCCCCTGAGTGTGCGCTCCCCTGAGTGCGCACTCCCCTAAGTGTGCACTCGCCTGGGTGAAGACACCCCTGAGTGTGCACTCCGCTGAGTGTGCACTCCCCTGAGTGTTCCCTCCCCAGGGTGTGCACTCCCCTCAGTGTGTGCTCCCCTGAGTGTGCACTCCACTGAGTGAGCACTCTCCTGATTGTGGACTCACCTGGGTGAAAAGACCCATGAGTGTACACTCCCCTGAGTTTTCGCTCCCCAGGGTGTGCACTCCCCTGAGTGAGCGCTCTCCTGTGTGTGCACTCCTCTACGTTTGCACTCTCCTGAGTGAGGACTCCCCTGAGTGTGCCCTCCCCTGAGTGTGCGCTCCCCTGAGTGTGCACTCCCCTGAGTGTGCACTCCCCTGAGTGTGGATTCCACTGAATGTGGACTCCACTGAGTGCGCACTATCCTGAGTGTGCACTCCCATGAGTGAGCGCTCTCCTGAGTGTGCACTCGCCTGTGTGAGGACTCCCCTGATTGTGCACTCCACTGAGTGTGCACACACTTTAGTGGAAACTCCCCAGTGTGAGCGCTCCCCTGAGTGTGCACTCCCCTGAATGTGCACTCACCTGAGTGAAGACTCCCCTTCATGTGCAGTCCCCTGAATGAGCACTCCACTGAGTGTGCACTCCTCTGAGTTTGTACTCTCCTGAGTGAGGACTCCCCTAAGTGTGCACTCCCCTATGTTTGCACTCCCTTGAGTGTGCCCTCCCCTGAGTGTGCACTCCCCTGAGTGAGCCCTCCCCTGAGTGCGCACTACAATGTGTGAGCGTTCCCCTGAGTGAGGACTCTCCTGAATGTGCACACACCTGAGTGAGGACTCCCCGGAGTGTGCACTCCCCTGAGTGAGGACTCCCCTGAGTGTGAACTCCCCTGAGTTCGCACTCTCCTGAGTGAGGTCTACCCTGTGTGTGCACTCCTCTGTGTTCGCACTCTCGTGAGTTAGGACTCCCCTGACTGTGCCCTCTCCTGAGCGTGCGCTCCCCAGAGTTTGTGCTCCCCTGAGTGTGCAATCCCCTGAGTGAGCACTTCCCTGAGTGCGAACTCCCCTGAGTGTGCACTCCCCTGGGTGAGGACACCCCTGAGTGTGCACTCCCCTGAGTGTGAAATCGCCAGATTGAGGACTCCCCTGAGTGTGCACTCCACTGAATGAGCACATCGCTGAGTGTACACTCCCCTGAGTGTGCTCTCCCCTGAGTGTGCACTCGCCTGAGTGTGCACTCCTCTAAGTGCGTGCTCCCCTGTGTGTGAACTCGCCTGGGTGAAGACACCCCTGAGTGTGACCTCCCCTGTGTGTGAACTCGCCTAATTGAGGCTCCCCTGAGTGTGCCCTCCCCTGAGTGTGCACTCTTCTGAGTGTGTGCTCCCCTGAGTGTGTACTCCCCTGAGTGGGTGCTCCCCAGTGTGTGCACTCCCTGAGTGTGCACTCGCCTGAGTGAGGACTCCACTGAGTGCACACTATGCTGAGTGTGCACTCCCCTGTGTGAGCACTCCCTTGAGTGTGCACTGCTTTGAGCCGGTCTGGCCCCGTTTGATTCCGGTTTGAGCCGGTCAACAACGGTTTGAGCCTGTCTGCTCCGGTTTGAGTCCAGTTTCAGCCGGTCAAAACCGGTTTGTGCCTGTCTGGTCCGATTTGAGCCGGTCAAAACCAGTTTGAGTTGGTCTAAGGGTCGGTCTGGTCCGGTTTGATCAGGTTTGCACCTGTCTGGTCAGGTTTCAGGAGGTCAAATCCGGTTTGAGCTGGTCTGTTCTGGTTTGAGTACAGTTTGAGCCATTCAAAATTGGTTTGAGACAGTCTGGTCCGGTTTGAGCTGGTCAAATCCTGTTTGAGACGGTCTGGTCCGGTTTGTGCCGGTTTGAGCCGGTCTGGTCCGGTTTTAGACGGTCTGGACGGGATTGAGTCGGTCAAAACCGGTTTGAGGCGGTCTCGTCCAGTTTCACCCGGTCTGGTCGGGTTTGAGCCGGTCAAAACCGGTTTGAGCCGGTGTGGTCCTGTTTGAGTCTGGTTTGAGCTGGTCAAATTAGGTTAGTGCTGCTCTGGTCCGATTTGACCCGGTCAAAACCGGTTTGAGCCGGTCTGGTCCGGTTCGAGTGCGGTTTGAGCTGGACAACACCAGTTTGAGACGATGTGGTCCGGTTTCAGTGCGTTTTGAGCCGGACATAACTGGTTAGAGCCAGTCTAGTCCGCTTTGAGCCGGTCAAAACCGATTTGAGCCGGTCTGGTCCAGGTTTAGCCGGTCTGGATGGGTTTGAGTCGGTCAAAACCAGTTTGAGGCAGTCTCGTCCAGTTTTAGCTGGTCTGGTCGGGTTTGAGTCGGTCAAAACTGGTTTGAGCCGGTGTGGTCCTGTTTGAGTCTGGTAGGAGCTGGTGAAATTTGGTTTGTGCTGCTCTCGTCCGATTTGAGCTGGTCAAAACCGGTTTGAGCCGGTCTGGTCCGGTTTGAGCCGGTTGAGCCGGTCTGGTCTGGTTTGAGACGGTCAAACCCTGTTTGAGCTGGTCTGTTCCTGTTTGTGTCCGATTTGAGCCATTTAAAACCGGTTTGACACTGTCTGGTCCTGTTTGAGTCCCGTTTGAGCCAGTCAAAACCGGTTTGAGGCTGTCTGGACCGGTTTCAGCTGGTCAAAAACGGTTTGTGACCGGTTTGAGCCGTTCTGGTCCGGTTTGAGATGGTTGGGTCTGATTTGAATTCGGTTTGATCCAGTTAAAACTGGTTTGAGCCGGTCTGGTCCAGTTTGATCCGGTTTGAGCGGTTCTGGTCCTGTGTGATCCTGTTTGAGCCGGTGTGGTCTGCTTTGATCTGGTTGAGCCAGTATGGTCTGGTTTGAGCTGGTCCAAACCAGTTCGAGCTGGTCTCGTCCGGTTTCAACCGGTATGGTTGGGTTTGAGCCGGTCAAAACGGGTTTGAGAGGTCTGGTCCGGTTTGAGTCCGGTTTGAGTCGGTCAAAATCGGTTTGAGCCGGTCTGGTCCTGTTTGAGTCCGGTTTGAGCCGGACAACACCAGTTTGAGACGGTCTGGTCCGGTTTGAGTGCGGTTTGAGCCGGTCATAACCGGTTAGAGCTGATCTAGTCCGCTTTGAGCCAATCAAATCCAGTTTGAGCCAGTCTGGTCCGGTTTTAGCCGATCTGGACGGGTTTGAGTCGGTCAAAACCAGTTTGAGTCGGTCTCGTCCAGTTTCAGCCGGTCTGGTCGGGTTTGAGCTGGTCAATACCGGTTTGAGCCGGTGTGGTCCTGTTTGAGTCTGGTTTGAGCTGATCAAATTCGGTTTGTGCTGCTCTGGTCCGATTTGAGCCGGTCAAAACCAGTTTGAGCCGGTATGGTCCGGATTGATCGGGTTTGAACCGTTCTGGTCCGGTTTGATTCCGTTGAGCCAGTATGGTCTGGTTTGAGCAGTTGAAACCTGGTTTGAGCCGGTCTGGTCCAGATTGAGTCTGGTATGAGTCGGTCAAAACCGGTATGAGTCGGTCTGGTCCAGTCTGTGTCAGGTCTAGTTTGAGTCTGGTCCGGTTTGGGCGTTCTGGTCCGGTTTGAGTCTGGTTCGAGTCAGTCAACACCGGTTTGAGCTGGTCTCGTTTGGTTTGAGTCCGGTTTGAGCCAGTCAACAACGGTTTGAGCCGGTCTGGTCCGGTGTGAGTCCAATTTGAGCCAGTCAAAACCGGTTGGAGCCGGTCTGGTCCGGTTTGAGCCGGTCTAAGGGTCAGTCTGGTCCAGTTTGATGTGGTTTGAGCCGGTCTGGACCGGTTTGAGCCAGTCTAACACTGTTTGAGCCGTTCTGGTCCGGTTTGAGTCTGGTTTGAGCCGGTCAAACCCTGTTTGAGCCAGTCTGGTTCGGTTTGAGCCAGTCTTGTCGGGTTTCAGCCGGTCAACCCTGGTTTGAGCCGTTCTGGTCCGGTTTGATCCGGTTAAAGCCTGTCTGGTCCGGTTTGATCCGTTTGAGGCGGTCTGTTCCGGTTTGACCTGGTCAAAACCGGTGTGATCTGGTCTGGTCCGGTTTGAGTCCGGTTTGAGATGGTCTGGTCCGGTTTCAGCCGGTCAAAATCGGTTTGAGCCGTTCTGGTCCGTATTGAGGTGATCAAAACCGGTTTGAGACTGTCTAAGCACCGTTCTGGTCCAGTTTGATTGTGTCTGGTCCGTTTTGAGCTGGTCAAAACAGGTTTGAGCTGGTCTGTTGCAGTTTGAGTCCAATTTGAGCCGGTCAAAACCGGTTTGAGCCTCTCTGGTCTGGTGTGAGCTGGTCAAATCCTGTTTGAGCTGGTCAGGTGCGGTTTGAGCTGGTTTGAGCCGGTCTGGTCCGGTTTGTTCCGGTAGAGCCGGTCTGGGCTTTTGTGAGCTGGTCAAAACCGGTTTGAGCCTGTCTGGTCCGGTTTGATCCGTTCTGATGCGGTCTGGTCTGATTTGAGCTGGTCAAAACTGTTTTCAGCCGGTCTGGTCCGGTTTGAGTCCAGTTTGAGCTGCTCTGGTCCGGTTTGAGCCTGTTTGAGCCTGTCTGGTCCGGTTTGATCCGATTTGAGATGGTCTGGCCCGGTTTGAGCCGGTCTGGTCCGGTTTGAGTCAGGTTTGAGCCGGTCAACACCAGTTTGAGCCGGTCTGGTCCGGTTTGAGTCCGATTTAAGCCTGTCAAAACCGGTTGAAGCCAGTCTGGTCGGGTTTGAGCCGGTCTAAGAGCCGGTCTGGTACGGTTTGATCCGGTTCGAGCCGGTCTGGTCCGGTGTGAGCCAGTCTAACCCGGTTTGAGCTGTCCTGTACCCGTTTGAGTCCAGTTTGAGCCGGTCAAACCCTGTTTGAGCCAGTGCGGTCTGGTTTAAGCCAGTCTGGTCAGGTTTGAGCCGGTCAACCCTGGTTTGAGCCGGTGTGGTCCGGTTTGATCCCGTTAAAGCCGGTCTGGTTCCTGTTTGATCTGGTAGAGCCGGTCTGGGCTTTTGTGAGCTGGTCAAAACCGGTTTGAGCCGGTCTGGTCCGGTTTGATCCGTTTTGAGCCTTTCTGGTCCGGTTTGAGACGTTCTGGTCCGGCTTGAGTCTGGTTCGAGCCGGACAACACCGGTTTGAGCCCGTCTGGTCCGGTTTGAGCTGGTCAACACCAGTTTGAGCTGATCTGGTCCGGTTGGAGTCCCGTTTGAGATGGTCTGGTCCGGTTTGAGCCGGTGAAAACCGGTTTGAGCCGTTTTGGTCCGTATTGAGTGGATCAAAACCGGTTTGAGACGGTCTAAGAGCCAGTCTGTTCAGGTTTGATCTGGTTTAAGCTGGTCTATTACGGTTTGATACGGTTGAGGCAGTCTGGTTCGGTTTGAGCCGGTCAAAACTGGTCTGAGCCAGTCTGGTCCGGTTTTAGCCAGTCTGGTCGGGGTTGACCCGGTCAAAACGGGTTTCAGCCGGTCTCGTCCGGTTTCAGCCGGTCTGGTCAGGTTTGAGCCGGTGAAAACCGGTTTGAGCCAGTCTGGTCCTGCTTGAGTCTGGTTTGAGCCAGTCAAAATCGGTTTGTGCTGCTCTGGTCCGATTTGAGCCGGTCAAAACCGGTTTGAGGCGGTCTATTCCGGTTTGAGTCCGGTTTGAAAAGGTCTGGTCTGGTTTTAGCCGGTCTGGTAGGGTTTGAGCTGGTCAAAACGGATTTGAGCCTGTCTGGTCCGGTTTCAGACGGTCTGGTCGGGTTTGAGCCGGTCAAAACCGGCTTGTGCCGGTCGGGTCCGGTTTGAGTCCGGTTTGAGCCGGTCAAAACTGGTTTGAGCCGGTCTTGTCCCGTTTGATCCGGTTTGAGCGGTTCTGGTCCAGTTTGACCCGGTTTGAGACGGTCTGGTCCGCTTTGATCTGGTTGAGCCAGTCTGGTCTGGTTTGAGCCGGTCCAAACCGGTTTGAGGCGGTCTTTTCCGGTTTCAGCCGGTCTGGTCTGGTTTGAGCCGGTGAAAACGGGTTTGAGATGGTCTGGTCCGGTTTGAGTCCGGTTTGAGCCTGTCAAAACCGGTTTGAGCCCGTCTGGTCCTGTTTGAGTCCGGTTTGAGCCGGACAACACCAGTTTGAGACGGTCTGGTCCGGTTTGAGTGCGGTTTGAGGCAGTCATAACCGGTTAGAGCCAGTCTATTCCGCTTTGAGCCAGTCAAAACCGGTTTGAGCCAGTCTGGTCCGGTTTTAGCCGGTCTGGACGGGTTTGAGTCGGTCAAAACCGGTTTCAGGCGGTCTCATCCAATTTCAGCTGATCTGATTGGGTTTGAGCCGGTCAAAACCGGTTTGAGGTGGTGTGGTCCTGTTTGAGTCTTGTTTGAGCTGGTCAAATTCGGTTTGTGCTGCTCTGGTCCGATTTGAGCCGGTCAAAACCGGTTTGAGCCGGTCTGGTCCAGTTTGATCAGGTTTGAACCAGTCTGGTCCGGTTTGATTCGGTTGAGCCGGTCTGGTCTGGTTTGAGCCGTTCAAATCCGGTTTGAGCCGGTCTGGTCCTGATTGAGTCTGGTATGAGCTGGTCAAACCGGTTTGAGCCGGTCTGGTCCAGTTTGTGTCAGCTCCAGTTTGAGTCTGGTCCGGTTTGAGCCGTTCTGGTCCGGTTTGAGTCTGGTTCGAGTCTGTCAACACTGGTTTGAGCCGGTCTGGTTCGTTTTGAGTCCGGTTTGAGCCGGTCAACACCGGTTTGATCCGGTCTGGTCCAGTGTAAGTCCTATTTGAGCCGGTCAAACCCGGTTGGAGCCAGTCTGGTCTGGTTTGAGCCGGTCTAAGGGTCGGTCTGGTTCGGTTTGATTTGGTTTGAGCCGGTCTGGTGCGGTTTGAGCCAGTCTAACCCGGTTTGAGCCGTTCTGGTCCGGGTTGAGTCTGGTTTGAGCCGGTCAAACCCTGTTTGAGCCAGTCTGGTTTGGTTTAAGCCAGTCTGGTCGGGTTTGAGCTGGTCAACCCTGGTTTGAGCCAGTCTGGTCCGGTTTGATTCGGTTAAAGCCAGTCTGGTCTGGTTTGAATCCGGTTTGAGCAGGTCTGGTCCAGTTTGAGCCGGTCTGGTCTGGTTTAATCTGGTCAAAACCGGTTGGAGATGGTCTGGTCCGTTTTGATCCGGTTTGATGGGGTCTGGTCCGATTTGAGCCGGTCAAAACCGTTTTCAGCTGGTCTGGTCCGGTTTAAGTCCGGTTTTAGCTGGTCTGGTCCGGTTTGACCCTGTCTGGTCCGTTTTGATCCGATTTGAGCCGGTCTGGTCCGATTTCAGCTGGTCCAAACCGGTTTGAGCCGGTCTGGTCCGTTTTGATCCGGTTTGAGCCTGTCTGGTCCGGTTTGGACGTTCTGGTCCGTTTTGATCCGGTTTGAGCCTGTCTGGTCGGGTTTGAGACGTTCTGGTCCGGTTTGAGTCTGGTTCGAGCCGGATAACACCGGTTTGAGCCTGTCTGGTCCGGTTTGAGTCCGGTTTGAGCCGTTCAACACTGGTTTGAGCCGATCTGGTCAGGTTGGAGTCCCGTTTCAGACGGTCTCGTCCGGTTTGAGCCGGTCAAAACCGGTTTGAGCCGTTCTGGTCCGCATTGAGCGGATCAAAACCGGTTTGAAACGGTCTAAGAGCCAGTCCGGTCTGGTTTGATCCGGTATAAGCCGATCTGGTCCGGTTTGATCTGGTTGAGCCAGTCTGGTTCAGTTTGAGCCGGTCAAAACTGGTCTGAGACAGTCTGGTCCGGTTTTAGACGGTCCGGTCGGGGTTGACCCGCTCCAAACCGGTTTCCGCCGGTCTCATCCGGTTTCAGCCGGTCTGGTCGGGTTTGAGCAGGTGAAAACCGGTTTGAGCCGGTCTGGTCCTGCTTGAGTCTGGTTTGATCCGGTCAAAACCGGTTTGTGCTACTCTGGTCTGATTTGAGCCGGTCAAAACCGGTTTGAGCCGGTCTATTCCGGTTTGAGTCTGGTTTTAGCCGGTCTGGTCCGGTTTTAGCCGGTCTGGTAGGGTTTGAGCCAGTCAAAACCGGTTTGAGCCTGTTTGGTCCGGTTTCAGATGGTCTGGTCGGGTTTGAGCTGGTCAAAACCGGTTTGAGGCGGTCTCGTCCCAATTCAGCCGGTCTGGTCGAGTTTGAGCCGGTGAAAACTGGTTTGAGCCGGTCTTGTCCGGTTTGATCCAGTTTCAGCGGTTCTGGTCCGGTTTGATACGGTTTAAGCCGGTCTGTTCCGCTTTGATCTGGTTGAGCCAGTCTTGTCTGGTTTGAGCCGGTCCAAAGTGGTTTGAGCCGGTCTCGTCCGGTTTGAGTCCGGTTTGAGCCGGACAACAACAGTTTGAGAGGGTCTGGTCCGGTTTGAGTGCGTTTTGAGGGGGTCATAACCGGTTAGAGCCGGTCTAGTCTGCTTTGAGCCGGTCAAAACCGGTTTGAGCCAGTCTGGTCCGGTTTTAGCCGGTCTGGACGGGTTTGAGTCGGTCAAAACCGGTTTGAGGCAGTCTCGTCCAGTTTCAGCCGGTCTGGTCAGGTTTGAGCCGGTCAAAACCGGTTTGAGCCGGTGTGGTCCTGTTTGAGTCTGGTTTAAGCTGGTCAAATTCGGTTTGTGTTGCTCTCGTCTGATTTGAGCCGGTCAAAACCGGTTTGAGCTGGTCTGGTCCGGTTTGATCCAGTTTAACCCGGTCTGGTCCAGTTTGATTCGTTTGAGCTGGTATGGTCTGGTTTGAGCCGTTCAAAACCGGTATGAGCCGGTCTGGTCCGGATTGAGTCCGCTTTGAGCCGGTCAACACCGCTTTGAGCTGGTCTGGTCCAGTTTGAGTCAGGTTTGAGCCGGTCAACACCGGTTTGACCCGGTTTGAGCCGGTCTGGTCCAGTTTGTGTCAGGTTTGAGCCGGTCAACACCCGTTTGAGCCGGTCGGGTCTGGTTTGAGTCCGATTTGAGCCGGTCAATACCGGTTGGAGCCGGTCTGGTCCGGTTTGAGCCGGTCTAAGAGCCGGTCTGGTACGGTTTGATTCGGTTTGAGCCGGTCTGGTCCGGTTTGAGCCAGTCTAACCCGGTTTGAGCCGTTCTGTACCCGTTTGAGTCCAGTTTGAGCCGGTCAAACCCTGTTTGAGCCAGTCTGGTCTGGTTTAAGCCAGTCTGGTCGGGTTTGAGCCGGTCAACCCCGGGTTGAGCCGGTCTGGTCCAGTTTGATCCCGTTAAAGCCGGTCTGGTTCCTGTTTGATCCGGTAGAGCCGGTCTGGGCTTTTGTGAGCTGGTCAAAACCGGTTTGAGCCGGTCTGGTCCGGTTTGATCCGTTCTGATACGGTCTGGTCCGATTTGAGCTGGTCAAAACCGTTTTCAGCCGGTCTGGTCCGGTTTGAGTCCGGTTTCAGCTGGTCTGGTCCGGTTTGTGCCTGTTTGAGCCTGTCTGGTCTGGTTTGATCCGATTTGAGACGGTCTGGAGCGGTTTGAGCCGGTCTGGTCCAGTTTGAGACAGGTTTGAGATGGTCAACACCAGTTTGAGCCGGTCGGGTCCGGTTTGAGTCCGATTTGAGCCAGTCAAAACCGGTTGGAGCCGGTCTGGTCCGGTTTTAGCCGGTCTGGACGGGTTTGAGTCAGTCAAAACCGGTTTCAGGCGGTCTCATCCAGTTTCAGCCGGTCTGATTGGGTTTGAGCCGGTCAAAACCGGTTTGAGCTGGTGTGGTCCTGTTTGAGTCTCGTTTGAGCTGGTCAAATTCGGTTTTTGCTGCTCTGGTTCGATTTGAGCCGGTCAAAACCGGTTTGAGCCTGTCTGGTCCAGTTTGATCAGGTTTGAACCGGTCTGGTCCGGTTTGATTCGGTTGAGCCGGTCTGGTTCGGTTTGAGTCCGGTTTGAGCCGGTCAACACCGGTTTTATCCGGTCTGGTACAGTGGAAGTCCTATTTGAGCCGGTCAAAACCGGTTGGAACCGGTCTGGTCTGGTTTGAGCCGGTCTAAGGGTCAGTCTGGTTCGGTTTGATTTGGTTTGAGCCTGTCTGGTGCGGTTTGAGCCAGTCTAACCCGGTTTGAGCCGTTCTGGTCCGGGTTGAGTCTGGATTGAGCTGGTCAAACCCTGTTTGAGCCAGTCTGGTTCGGTTTAAGCCAGTCTGGTCGGGTTTGAGCCGGTCAACCCTGGTTTGAGCCAGTCTGGTCCGGTTTGATACGGTTAAACCCAGTCTGGTCAGGTTTGAATCCGGTTTGAGCAGGTCTGGTCCGGTTTTAGCCGGTCTGGTCTGGTTTAAGCTGGTCAAAACCGGTTGTAGATGGTCTGGTCCGTTTTGATTCGGTTTGAGCCTGTCTGGTCCAGATTGAGTCGTTCTCGTCCGGTTTGAGTCTGGTTCGAGCCAATCAACACTGGTGTGAGCCGGTCTGGTCCTGTTGAGTCCGATTTGAGCCGGTCAAAACCGATTGGAGCCGGTCTGGTCCAGTTTGAGCCAGTCTAAGAGCCGGTCTGCTACGGTTTGATTCGGTTTGATCCGGTCTGGGCCAGTTTGAGCCAGTCTAAACCCGGTTGGAGCCGTTCTGGTCCCGTTTGAGTCCAGTTTGAGCTGGTCAAACCCTGTTTGAGCCAGTCTGGTCTGGTTTAAGCCAGTCTGGTCGGGTTTGAGCCGGTCAACCCCCGGTTTGAGCCGGTCTGGTCCAGTTTGATCCGATTAAAGCCGGTCAGGTCCGGTTTGATCCGGTAGAGCCGGTCTCGGCTTTTGTGAGCTGGTCAAAACCGGTTTGAGCCGGTCTGGTCCGGTTTGATCCGGTTTGATGGGGTCTGGTCCGATTTGAGCCGGTCAAAACCGTTTTCAGCTGGTCTGATCCGGTTTAAGTCCGGTTTTAGCTGGTCTGGTCCGGTTTGAGCCTGTCTGGTCCGTTTTGATCCGATTTGAGCCGGTCTGGTCCGATTTCAGCTGGTCCAAACCGGTTTGAGCCGTTCTGGTCCGTTTTGATCCGTTTTGAGCCTCTCTGGTCCGGTTTGGACGTTCTGGTCCGTTTTGATCCGGTTTGAGCCTGTCTGGTCGGGTATGAGACGTTCTGGTCGGGTTTGAGTTTGGTTCGAGCCGGACAACACCGGTTTGAGCCTGTCTGGTCCGGTTTGAGTCCGGTTTGAGCCGGTCAACACTGGTTTGAGCCGACCTGGTCCGGTTGGAGTCCCGTTTCAGACGGTCCGGTCCGGTTTGAGCCGGTCAAAACCGGTTTGAGCCGTTCTGGTCCGCATTGAGCGGATCAAAACCGGTTTGAAACGGTCTAAGAGCCGGTCCGGTCTGGTTTGATCCGGTTTAAGCCGATCTGGTCCGGTTTGATCCGGTTGAGCGAGTCTGGTTCAGTTTGAGCCGGTCAAAACTGGTCTGAGACAGTCTGGTCCGGTTTTAGATGGTCTGGTCGGGGTTGACCCGGTCCAAACCGGTTTCCGCCGGTCTCGTCCGGTTTCAGCCGGTCTGGTCGGGTTTGAGCAGGTGAAAACCGGTTTGAGCCGGTCTGGTCCTGCTTCAGTCCGGTTTGAGCCGGTCAAAACCGGTTTGTGCTACTCTGGTCCGATTTGAGCCGGTCAAAACCGGTTTGAGCCGTTCTATTCCGGTTTGAGTCCGGTTTGAACGGGTCTGGTCCGGTTTTAGCCGGTCTGGTAGGGTTTGACCCGGTGAAAACCGGTTTGAGCCTGTCTGGTCCGGTTTCAGACGGTCTGGTCGGGTTTGAGCTGGTCAAAACCGGTTTGAGGCGGTCTCGTCCCAATTCAGCCGGTCTGGTCGAGTTTGAGCCGGTGAAAACTGGTTTGAGCCAGTCTGGTCCAGTTTCATCCAGTTTCAGCGGTTCTGGTCCGGTTTGATCCGGTTTGAGGCAGTCTGTTCCACTTTGATCTGGTTGAGCCAGTCTTGTCTGGTTTGAGCCGGTCCAAAGCGGTTTGAGCCGGTCTCGTCCAGTTTCAGCCGGTCTGGTCGGGTTTGAGCCGGTCAAAACGGGTTTGAAGCAGTCTGGTCCGGTTTGAGTCTGGTTTGAGCCTGTCAAAACCGGTTTGAGTCGGTCTGGTCCAGTTTGAGTCCGGTTTGAGCCGGACAACAACAGTTTGAGAGGCTCTGGTCCGGTTTGAGTGCGGTTTGAGCCGGTCATAACCGGTTAGAGCCGGTCTAGTCCGCTTTGAGCCGGTCAAAACCGGTTTGAGCCAGTCTGGTCCGGTTTTAGCCGGTCTGGACGGGTTTGAATCGGTCAAAACCGGTTTGAGGTAGTCTCGTCCAGTTTCAGCTCGTCTGGCCGGGTTTGAGCTGGTAAAAACCGGTTTGAGCTGGTGTGGTCCTGTTTGAGTCTGGTTTAAGCTGGTCAAATTCGGTTTGTGTTGCTCTAGTCCGATTTGAGCTGGTCAAAACCGGTTTGAGCTGGTCTGGTCCAGTTTGATCCGGTTTAACCCGGTCTGGTCCAGTTTGATTCGTTTGAGCTGGTATGGTCTGGTTTGAGCCGTTCAAAACTGGTATGAGCCGGTCTGGTCCGGATTGAGCCCGGTTTGAGCCGGTCAACACCGCTTTGAGCCGGTCTGGTCCAGTTTGAGTCAGGTTTGAGCCGGTCAACACCGGTTTGATCCGTTCTGCTCCGGTTTGAGTCCGGTTTGAGCTGGTCAAAACATGTTTGAGCTGGTCTAAGAGCCGGTCTGGTCCGTTTTGATCCTCTTTGAGCCTCTCTGCTTCGGTTTGAGCCAGTCAAACCCTGTTTAAACTGTTCTGGTCCGGTTTGTGCCGGTGTGAGACGGTCTGGTCCGGTTTGATCCGGTTGGGCCGGTCTGTTCTGGTTTGAGCTGGTCAGAACCGGTTTGAGCCGATCTGGTCCGTTTTGATCCCCTGAGTGTGCACTCCCCTGAGTGAGTGCTCACCTGAGTGGGCACTCCAATTTGTGAGCACCTCCCTGAGTGTGCACTCCCCTGAGTGTGCACTCGTCTGAGTGAGCACTCCCCTGAGTGTGTACTCCCCTGAATGAGCACTCCCCTGAGTGTGCACTCCTCTGAGTTTGCACTCTCCTGAGTGAGGACTCCCCTGGGTGTGCACTCCCCTGAGTGTGTACTACCCTGAGATTTCGCTCACCTGAGTTTGCACTCTTTTGTGTGAGGACTCCCCTGAGTGTGCACTCCCCTGAGTGTATGCTCACCTGAGCGTGCACTCTGCTGAGTGTGCGCTCTCCTGAGTGAGCACTCCCCTGTGTGTGTACTCCCATGAGTGTGCTCTCCACTGTGTGTGCTCTCCCCAGTGTGTTTGCTGCCCTGAGTGAGCGCTCCCCTGAGTGCGAACACCTCTGAGTGTGCACTCGCCTGGGTGAGGACTCCCCTGAGTGTGCCCTCCCCTGATTGTGAACTCGCCTGAGTTTGGACTCCCCTGAGTGTGCACTCCACTGATTGAGCTCTCCCCTAAGTTTACACTCCCCTGAGTTTGCGCTCCCTTGAGATTGCGCTACCCTGAGTGTGAACTCCCCTGAGTGAGCGCTCCCCTGAGTGCGCACTCGCCTGGGTGAGGACACCCCTGAGTGTGCACTCCCCTGAGTGTGAACTCGCCTTTGTGAGGACTCCCCAGAGTGAGCGCTCTCCTGAGGGGTTACTCGTCTGAGTGATGACTCCCCTGAGTGTGCACTCCTCTGAATGAGCACTCCCCTGAGTGTGCACACCTCTGAGTTCACACTCTCCTGAGTGAGGACTCCCTTGAGTGTGCACTACCCTGAGTGTGCAGTCCCTTGAGTGTTCGCTTCCCAGGGAGTGCACTTCCCCGAGTTCGCACTCTCCTGAGTGAGGACTCCCCTGAGTGTGCACTCTCCTGAGTGTGGGCTCACCTGATTGTGCACTCCCTTGAGTGAGCACTCCCCTCGGTGAGGACACCCCTGTGTGTGCACTCCCCTGAGTGAGCGCTCCGCTGAGGGTGCACTCCCCTGAGTGTGCGCTCACCTGAGTAAGGACTACTCTAAGTGGACACTCCCCTGAGTGTGAACTCGCCCGAGTGAGGACTCACCATAGTGAGTGCTCTCCTGAGGGGGTACTCGTCTGAGTGATGACTCCCCTGAGTGTGCACTCCCCTGAATGATCACTCCCCTGAGTGAGCGCTCCCCTGAGTGTGCACTCCCCTGAGTGTGTGCTCACCTGAGTAGGGACTACTCTGAGTTGGCACTCCCCTGAATGTGCTCTCGCCTGAGTGAGGACTCCCCTGAGTGTGCACTCCCCTGAATGAACACTCCCCTATTTGTGCGCTCACCTGAGTGTGCGCTCCCCAGTGTGTGCACTCCCCTGAGTGAGCACTCCCCTGAGTGTACACTACCCTGAGTGTGCACTCTCCTGAGGCAGGACTCCCCTGAGTGTGCACTCCCCTGAGTGAGCACACCCCTGAGTGCGCACTCCTCTTAGTTTGCACTCTCCTGAGTGAGGACTCCACTGAGTGTGCACTCCCCTGAGTGTGCGCTCCTTTGAGTGTGCACTCCCCTGAGTGAGCGCTCTCCTGAGTGTGCTCTCACCTGAGAGTGCACTCGCCTGAGTGAGGACTACTCTGAGTGTGCGCTCCTTTGAGTGTGGACTCGCCTGAGTGTGCTCTTCCATGTGTGAGCGCTCACCTCAGTGGCCACTCCCCTGTGTGAGCACTCCCCTGAGTGTGCACTCCCCTGTGTGTGCACTCCCTTGAGTGAGGACCCCCTGAGTGTGCACTCCCCTAAATGAGCACTCCCCTTCGTGTACACTCCCCTTAGTAAGCCAGTGAAACCCGTTTTGAGCCAGTCTGTTACGGTTTAAGCCGGACTGGTCGGGTCTGAGCTGGTCAACGCCGGTTTGAGGCGGTCTGTTCCAGTTTGATCCGGATGAAGCCGGTATGGTCCGGTGTGATCTGGTTGAGCCGGTCTGGTCCGGTTTGAGCCGGTCAAAACCGGTTTGAGCCGGTGTGGTCCGGTTTGATCCGGTTTGAGCCGGTCTGCTCCCGTTTGATCTGGTTTGAGCCGGTCAATATCGGTTTGAGTCTGGTTTGAGCCAGACAAAACCGGATTTAGCGGGTCTAGATGGTCTGGTCCGGATTGATCCCTTTTGAGCCGATCTCATCCGGTTTGATCCGATTTTTGTCCGCGTGGTCCAGTTTGAGCCGTTTTCAGCCAGTCTGGTCCGGTTTGAGTCCGATTTGAGCCGTTCAAAACCGGTTTGAGCCGCTCTGGCCCGGTGTGAGCTGGTCAAATCCTGTTTGAGCCGGTCTGGTGCGGTTTGAGCCGGTGTGAGCCGGTCTGGTCCGGTTTGATCCGGTAGAACCGGTCTGGGCTTTTGTGAGCTGGTCAAAACCGGTTTGAGCCTGTCTAGTCCGGTTTGATCCGTTCTGATGCGGTCTGGTCCGATTTGAGCTGGTCAAAACCGTTTTCAGCCGGTCTGGTCCGGTTTGAGTCCGGTTTGAGCTGGTCTGGTCCGGTTTGAGCCTGTTTGAGCCTGTCTGGTCCGGTTTGATCCGATTTGAGACGGTCTGGCCCGGTTTGAGCCGGTCTGGTCCTGTTTGAGACAGGTTTGAGCCGGTCAACACCAGTTTGAGCCGGTCGGGTCCTGTTTGAGCCCGATTTGAGCCGGTCAAAACCGGTTGGAGCCGGTCTGGTCTGGTTTGAGCCGGTCTAAGAGCCGGTCTGGTCTGGTTTGAGCCGGTCTAAGAGCCGGTCTGGTATGGTTTGATCCGGTTTGAGCCGGTCTGTTCTGGTTTGAGCCAGTCTAACCCGGTTTGAGCCGTTCTGTACCCATTTGAGTCCAGTTTGAGCCGGTCAAACCCTGTTTGAGCCAGTGCGGTCCGGTTTAAGCCAGTCTGGTCAGGTTTGAGCTGGTCAACCCCGGTTTGAGCCGGTCTGGTCTGGTTTGATCCCGTTAAAGCCCGTCTGGTTCCTGTTTGATCCGGTAGAGCCGGTGTGGGCTTTTGTGAGCTGGTCAAAACCGGTTTGAGCCTGTCTGGTCCGGTTTTATCCGGTTTGAGCCTGTCTGGTCCGGTTTGAGACGTTCTGGTCTGGCTTGAGTCTGGTTCGAGCCGGACAACACCGGTTTGAGCCCGTCTGATCCGGTTTGAGCCGGTCAACACCAGTTTGAGCTGATCTGGTCCAGTTGGAGTCCCGTTTGAGACGGTCTGGTCCGGTTTGAGCTGGTCAAAACCGGTTTGAGCCGTTCTGGTCCGTATTGAGCGGATCAAAACCAGTTTGAGACGGTCTAAGAGCCAGTCTGTTCAGGTTTGATCTGGTTTAAGCTGGTCTATTTTGGTTTGATACGGTTGAGGCAGTCTGGTTCGGTTTGAGCCGGTCAAAACTGGTCTGAGCCAGTCTGGTCCGGTTTTATCCAGTCTGGTCGGGGTTGACCCGGTCAAAACGGGTTTCAGCCGGTCTCGTCTTGTTTCAGCCGGTCTGGTCAGGTTTGAGCAGGTGAAAACCGTTTTGAGCCAGTCTGGTCCTGGTTGAGTCTGGTTTGAGCCGGTCAAAATCGGTTTGTGATGCTCTGGTCCGATTTGAGCTGGTCAAAACCGGTTTGAGGCGGTCTATTCCAGTTTGCGTCCGGTTTGAACGGGTCTGGTCTGGTTTTAGCAGGTCTGGTAGGGTTTGAGCTGGTTAAAACGGATTTGAGCCTGTCTGGTCCGGTTTCAGACGGTCTGGTCGGGTTTGAGCCGGTCAAAACCGGTTTGTGCCGGTCGTGTCCGGTTTGAGTCCGGTTTGAGCCGGTCAAAACTGGTTTGAGCTGGTCTTGTCCCGTTTGATCCGGTTTGAGCGGTTCTGGTCCAGTTTGACCCGGTTTGAGACGGTCAGGTCCACTTTGATCTGGTTGAGCCAGTCTGGTCTGGTTTGAGCCGGTCCAAACCGGTTTGAGCCGGTCTGGTCCAGTTTGATCAGGTTTGAACCGGTATGGTCCGGTTTGATTCGGTTGAGCCGGTCTGGTCTGGTTTGAGCCGTTCAAAACCGGTTTGAGCCGGTCTGGTCCTGATTGAGTCCGGTATGAGCTGGTCAAAACCGGTTTGAGCCGGTCTGGTCCAGTTTGTGTCAGCTCCAGTTTGAGTCTGGCCCGGTTTGAGCCGTTCTGGTCCAGTTTGAGTCTGGTTTGAGTCTGTCAACACCGGTTTGAGCCGGTCTGGTTCGGTTTGAGTCCGGTTTGAGCCAGTCAACACCGGTTTGATCCGGTCTGGTCCAGTGCAAGTCCTATTTGAGCCGGTCAAAACCGGTTGGAGCCGGTCTGGTCTGGTTTGAGCCGGTCTAAGGGTCGGTCTGGTTCGGTTTGATTTGGTTTGAGCCTGTCTGGTGCGGTTTGAGCCAGTCTAACCCGGTTTGAGCCGTTGTGGTCCGGGTTGAGTCTGGTTTGAGCTGGTCAAGCCCTGTTTGAGCCAGTCTGGTTCAGTTTAAGCCAGTCTGGTCGGGTTTGAGCCAGTCAACCCTTGTTTGAGCCAGTCTGGTCCGGTTTGATTCCGTTAAAGCTGGTCTGGTCCGGTTTGAATCCGGTTTGAGCAGGTCTGGTCCGGTTTGAGCCGTTCTGGTCCGGTTTAAGCTGGTCAAAACCGGTTGTAGATGGTCTGGTCCGTTTTGATCCGGTTTGAGCCTGTCTGGTCCGGTTTGAGTCGTTCTGGTCTGGTTTGAGTCTGGTTCGAGCCAATCAACAGTGGTGTGAGCCGGTCTGGTCCTGTTGAGTCCGATTTGAGCCGGTCAAAACTGATTGGAGCCGGTCTGGTCCGGTTTGATCCGGTAGAGCCAGTCTGGGCTTTTGTGAGCTGGTCAAAACCGGTTTGAGCCGGTCTGGCCCGGTTTTATCCGGTATGGGCTGGTCTGGTCAGGTTTGATCCGGTTTCAGCCTGTCTGGGCCTGTCTTGTCCGGTTTGATCCGGTGTGAGCCGGTCTGGTCCTGTTTGATCCGGTGTCATCCGGTCAAAACCGGTTTGAGCCAGTCTGGTCCGGTTTGAGCCAGTCTGGTCTGGTTTGAGCCGGTCAAAACAAGTTTGTGGCCCGGTTTTAGCCACTCTGGGCCGGTCTGGTCCGGTTTCATGCGGTTTCAGCTGGTCTGGGCCGGTCGAGTCTGATTTGATCCAGTCCAAACGGCTTTGAGCCGGTCAAAACCGGTTTGAGCCGGTCTGGTCTGGTTTGAGCCGGTCTGGTCTGGTTTGAGCCCGTCAAAACCGGCTGAGGTCGGTCAAAACCGTTTTGAGCCAGTCTGGTCTGCTTTGAACCGGTCAAAACCGGTTTGTGGCCCAGTTTTAGGCGGTCTGGGCTGGGCAGTTCCAGTTTGGTCCGATTTTAGCCAGTCTGGGCCGGTCTGATTCGGTTTGATCCGGTCCCATGCGGTCAAAACCGGTCTCATCCGGTCAAAACCGGTCTCATCCAGTGAAAACCAGTTTCAACTGGTCGGGTGTGGTTTGATAAGGTCAAACCGGTTTGAGCCGGTCTGGTCTGGTTTGAGCCAGTCTGTTCTGGTTTAAGACGGTCAAAACCGATTCGAGCCTCTCTGAGCCGGTCTGGTCTGGTTTGATCTGGTCTAATCAGGTCAAAACCGGTTTGAGCTGGTGAAAATCGGTTTTCACCGGTCTGGAGTGGTTTGAGCCGGTCAAAACCGTTTTGAGCTGGTCAAAACCGGATTGAGCCAGTCAAAACCGGTTTGAAGAGTTCTGGTCTGATTTGAGCCAGTCTGGCCCGGTTTGAGCCAGTCTGTCCCGGTTTTAGGTGGTCTGGGCCGGTCTCTTCCGGTTTGATCCAGTTTCAGCCGGTCTGGGCCTGTCTGGTCCGGTTTGATCCGGTGTGAGCCGGTGTGCTCCGGTTTGAGCCGGTGTCATCTGGTCAAAACCGGTTTTAGCCGGTCTGATCCGGTTTGAGCCAGTCTGGTCTGGTTTGAGCCGGTCAAAAATGGCTCAGGCCGGTGAAAACCGTTTTGTGGCCCGGTTTCAGCCGGTCTGGGCCGGTCTGGTCCGTTTTTTTTCCGGTTTCAACTGGTCTGGGCCAGTCGAGTCTGGTTTGATCCAGTCAAAACCGCTTTGAGCCAGTCAAAACCGGTTTGAGCCGGTCTGGTCTGGTTTGAGCCGGTCGAAACCGGCTCAGGTCAGTCAAAACCGGTATGAGGCAGTCTGGTCTGCTTTGAAACTGTCAAAACCGGTTTGTGGCCCAGTTTTAGGCGGTCTGGGCCGGTCTGGTCTGGTTTGATCTGATTTTAGCCGTTCTGGGCCGGTCTGATTCGGTTTATCTGGTCTCATCCAGTCAAAACCGGTTTTAGCCGGTCAAAACCAGTTTCAGCCGGTCTGGTGTGGTTTGAGCAGGTCAAAACCGATTTGAGCCGATCTGGTCTTGTTTGAGCCAGTCTGTTCTGGTTTGAGCCTGTCAAAATTGGTTTGAGCAGGTTTTGTCTGGTTGAAGCCAGTCAAAACCGATTCAAGCCTGTCTGAGCCGGTCTGGTCCGGTTTGATCCGGTCTAATCAGGTCAAACCCGGTTTGAGCCGGTGAAAACCGGTTTTAGCCAGTCTGGTGTGGTTTGAGCCGGTCAAAACCGGTTTGAGCTGGTCAAAACCGGATTGAGCCAGTCAAAACCGGTTTGAACCGGTCTGGTCTGGTTTGAGCTGGTAAAAACCGGTTTGAGCCTGTCTGGCCCGGTTTTAGCCGGTCTGTGCCGGTCTGGTCTGGTTTGGTCCGGTTTCATCCGGTCTGGGAGTGTCTGGTCTGGTTTGATCCGGTGTGAACCGGTCTGGTCCGGTTTGATCCGGTGTCATCTGGTCAAAACCGGTTTGAGCCGGTCTGGTCTGGTTTGAGCCAGTCAAAACCGGTTCAGGCCGGTCAAAACCGGTTTGAGCTGGTCAAAACCGGATTGAACCTGTCTGGTCTGCTTTGAGCCGGTCGAAACCGGTTTGAGCCGGTCAAAACCGTTTTGAGCCCGTCTGGTCTGGTTTGAGCTGGTCTGGTCTGGTTTGAACCGGTAAAAACCGGTTTGAGACGTTCTGGTCTGGTTTGACCCGGTCAAAACCGGTTTGTGAACCGGTTTTTTCCTGTCTGGGCCGGTCTGGTCCAGTTTGATGCGATTTCAGCTGGTGTGGGCTGGTCGTGTCTGGTTTGATCCGGTCAAAACCGCTTTGAGCTGGTCAAAAACGGTTTGAGCTGGTCTGGTCTGGTTTAAGCCAGTCTGGTCTGGTTTGAGCCGGTCAAAACATGCTCAGGTCTGTCAAAACCGGTTTGAGCCGGTCTGGTCTGGTTTGAACGGGTCAAAAAGGATTTGTGGCCCAGTTTTCGGCGGCGTGGGCCGGTCTGGTGTGGTTTGATCCGATTTTAGCCGTTCTGGGCTGGTCTGATTGGGTTTGATCTGCTCTCATCCGGTCAAACCCGGTTTTAGCCAGTCATTAGTGGTTTCAGCCGGTCTGGTGTGGTTTGAGCAGGTCAAAACCGGTTTGAGCCGGTGTGGTCCGGTTTGAGGCGGTCTGGTCTGGTTTGAACCGGCCAAACCTGGCTCAGGCTGGTCAAAACTGGTTTGAGCCAGTTTGGTCTGGTTGAAGCCAGTCAAAACCGATTCGAGCCTGTCTGAGCCGGTCTGGTCGGGTTTGATCCGGTCTAATCAGGTCAAACCCGGTTTGAGCCGGTGAAAACCGGTTTTAGCCAGTCTGGTGTGGTTTGATCCGGTCAAAACCGGTTAGTGCCTGTCTGGTTCGATTTGAGGCGGTCAAAACCGGTTTGAGCTGGTCTGGAACGGATTAATCCGATTTAAGCCGGTCTGGTTCCTGTTTGAACCAGTTTGAGCCAGTCTGAACCGGTTTGAGCCGGTCTGGCCCGGATTGAGCCTGTCAACACCGGTTTAAGCCGGTCTGGTCCTGTTTGATCCGATTCAGCTGGTCTGGTCTGGTTTGAGCCGATCCTAACCAGTTTCAGCCGGTCTGCTCCAGTTCGAGCCGGTCCAAACCAGTTGAGCCGGTCTGGTCCGGATTGAGCTGGTCAAATCCTGTTTGAGCCGTTCTGGTCCGTTGGATCCCCTGAGTGTGCACTCCCCTGAGTAAGCGTTCACCTGAGGGGCACTCTGCTTTGCGAGCGCCTCCCTGAGTGTGCACTCCCCTGAGTGTGCCGTCGTCTGAGTGAGGACTCCCCTGAGTGTGTACACCCCTGAATGAGCACTCCCCTGAGTGTGCACTCCTCTGAGTTCGCACTCTCCTAAGTGAGGACCCGGCTGAGTGTGAACTCCCCTGAGTGTGCGCTCCCCAGATTGTGCGCTCCCCTGAGTGTGCACTGCCCTGAGTGAGCCCTCCCCTGAGTGGGCACTTCCCTGAGTGTGCACTCGCCTGAGTGCGGACTACTGAGTGTGCACACCCATGAGTGTGAACTCGCCTGAATGAGGACTCCCTTGAGTGTGCACTCCCCTGAGTATATGCTCACTAGAGTGTGCACGACCCTGAGTGTGCACTCCCCTGAGTGTGCACTCGCATGAGTGAGGACACCCCAGAGTGTGCACTCCCCTGAGTTAGCACTCTGCTGAATGTGCACTCCTCTGAGTTCGCACTCTCCAGGGTGAGGAATCTCCTGGTGTGCCCTCCCATGAGTGTGCGCTCCCCTGAGTGTGCGCTCCCCTGAGTGTGCACTCCCCTGTGTGAGGACTCCACTGAGTGCACACTATCCTGAGTGTGCAGTCCCATGAGTGAGCGCTCTCCTGAGTGTGCACTCGCCTGTGTGAGGACTCCCCTGAGTGTGCACTCCCCTGAGAGTGTGCTCACTTTACTGGAAACTCCCCTGAGTGAGCGCTCCCCTGAGAGTGCCTCCCCTGAATGTGCATACGCCTGAGTGAAGACTCCCCTTAGTGTGCAGTCCCCTGAATGAGCACTCCGCTGAGTGTGCACTCCTCTGAGTTCTCACTCTCCTGAGTGAGGACTCCCCTGAGTGTGCACTCCCCTGAGTTTGCGCTCCCATGAGTGTGAACTCGCCTGGGTGAAGACACCCATGAGTGTGCTCTCCCCTGAGTGTGAACTCACCTGAGTGAGGCTCCCCTGAGTGTGCACTCCCCTGAGTGAGCGGTCTCCTGAGGGGGCACTCGCTTGAGTGATGACTCCTTTGAGTGAGCCCTCCCCCGAGTGTGCACTCTTCTGAGTTCGCACACTAACGAGTGAAGACTTCCCTGAGTGTGGACTCCCCTGAGTGTGCACACCCCTGAGTGAGCACACCCCTGAGTGCCCACTCCCCTGACTGTGCGCTCGCCTGGGTTAAGACACCCCTGAGTGTGCACTCCCCTGAGTGTGTACTCCCCAGAGTGTTCACTCCCCAGGGTGTGCACTCCCCTGAGTGTGTGCTCCCCTGAGTGTGGACTACCCTGAGTGTGCACTTGCCTGGGTAAAGACACACCTGAGTGTGCACTCCCCTGAGTGTGTACTCCCCTGAGTTTTCCCTCCCCAGGGTGTGCACTCCCCTGAATGTGCACTTCCCTGAGCATGCACTCCCCTGAGTGAGCGCTCCCCTGAGTGCGCACTCCCCTGAATGCGGACTCGCCTGTGTGAAGAGACCCCTGAGTGTGCACTCCCCTGAGTGTTCGCTCCACAGGGTGTGCACTCCCCGGAGTGAGCGCTCCCCTGACTGTACACTCCTCTGAGTTTGCACTCTCCTGAGTCAGGGCTCCCCTGAGTGTGCCCTCCCCTGAGTGTGCGCTCTCCTGAGTGAGGACTCCACTGAGTGCACACAATCCTGAGTGTGCACTCCCCTGAGTGAGCGCTCTCCTGAGTGTGCACTCACCTGTGTGAGGACTCCCCTGAGTGTGCACTCGCCTGAGTGTGCGCTCACTTTAGTGGAAACTCCTCTGTGTGAGCGCTCCCCTGAGTGTGCACTCCCCTGAATTTGCACTCGCCTGAATGAACACTCCCCTTAGTGTGCAGTGTCCTGAATGAGCACTCCGGTGAGTGTGCACTCCTCTGAGTTTGCACTCTCCTGAGTGAGGACTCCCCTGAGTGTGCACACCCCTGAGTTTGCGTTCCCTTGAGTGTGCGCTCCCCTGAGTGTGCACTCCCCTGCATGAGCGCTGCCCTGAGTGAGCACTACCCTGATTGAGCACTCCCCTGAGTGAGGACTATCCTGAATGTGCACTCGCCTCAGTGAGGACTCTCCTGAGTGTGCACGCCCCTGAGTGAGCACTCCCCTGAGTGTGCATTCCCCTGAGTTCGCACTCTCCTGGGTGAGGACTACCCTGTGTGTGCAATCCTCTGAGTTCACACTCTCCTGAGGACTCCCTTGAGTGTGCACTCTCCTGCTTGCGCTCCCCTGAGATTGCGCTCCCCTGAATGTGCCCTCCCCTGATTGAGCACTTCCCTGAGTGCAAACTCCCCTGAGTGTGCACTCCCTGAGTGGGGACACCCCGGAGTGTACACTTCCCTGAGTGTGAACTCGCCTGAGTGAGGACACTCCTGAGTGTGCACTCCACTGAATGAGCACTTCTCTGAGTGTACACTCCCCTGAATGTGCTCTCCCCTGAGTGTGCACTCCCCGAGTGAGCGCTCCCCTGAGTGCGTGCTCCCCTGAGTGTGAACTCGCCTGGGTGAAGACACCCCTGAGTGTGCACTCCCCTGAGTGTGAACTCACCTGAGAGAGGATCCCCTGAGTTTGCCCTCCCCTGAGTGTGCAGTCTCCTGAGTGTGTCCTCCCCTGAGTGTGTGCTCCACTGTGTGAGCACTCCCCAGTGTGTGAACTCCCCTGAGTGTGCACTCGCCTGTGTGAGGACTCCACTCAGTGCGCACTATCCTGAGTGAGCACTCCCCTGAGTGAGCGCTCCCCTGAGTGTGCACCTCTTTGAGCCGGTCTGGGCAGTTTGATTCCGGTTTGAGCCGGTCAACAATGGTTTGAGCTTGTCTGCTCCGATTTGAGTCCAGTTTGAGCCAGTCAAAACCGGTTTGTGCCAGTCTGGTCCCATTTGAGCCATTCAAAACCGGTTTGAGCTGGTCTAAGAACCGGTCTGGTCCGGTTTGAGCTGGTCAAATCCTGTTTGAGCCGTTCTGGTCCGGTTTGTTCCGGGTTGAGCCGATCTGGTCCGTTTTGATCCGTTTGAGCCTGTTTGGTCTGGTTTGAGCCGTTCAAAACCGTTTTGAGCCGCTCTGGTCCGGTTTGAGTCCGGTTTGAGCCAGTTTGGTCCTTGTCCGGTTTGAGCCGACCAAAACCGATTTGAGCCAGTCTAGTCCGGTTTGAGTCCGGTTTGAGCCGGTCTGGTACGATTTTCGTCCAGTTTGAGCCGTTCAAAACAGGTTTGAGGCGGTCTGGTCCGGTTTGTGCCAGTCAAAACTGCTTTGAGTAAGTTTGGAGCCGGTCAAAACCAGTTTGAGCTGGTCTGGTGTTATTTGAGCCGCTAAAAACCAGTTTGAGCCAGTCTAATACGGTCAAAACAAGTTTGAGCCGGTCTGGTCCAGTTTGATCGGGTTTGAATCGGTCTGGTCTGGTTTGTGACAGTCAAAACCTGTTTGATCCGGTTTAAGCCGGTCTGGTCCGGTTTGATCCGGTTGAGCCGGACTGGTCTGGTTTGATCCCCTGAGTGTGCACTCCCCTGAGTGAGCGCTCACCTGAGTGGGCACTCCACTTTGTGATCGCCTCCCTAAGTGTGCACTCCCCTGAGTGTGCACTCGTCTGAGTGAGCACTCCCCTGAGTGTGTACTCCCCTGAATGAGCACTCCCCTGAGTGTGCACTCCTCTGAGTTCGCACTCTCCTGAGTGAGGACTCCCCTGGGTGTGCACTCCCCTGAGGGTGTGCTAACCTGAGATTTCGCTCCCCTGAGTTCACACTCTTTTGAGTGAGGACTCCCCTAGGTGTGCACTCCCCTGAGTGTATGCTCACCTGAGCATGCACTCCGCTGAGTGTGCGCTCTCCTGAGTGAGCACTCCCCTGTGTGTGCACTCCCATGAGTGTGCGCTCCACTGTGTGTACTCTCCCTAGTGTGTTCGCTGTCCTGAGTGAGCGCTCCCCTGAGTGCGAACTCCCCTGAGTGTGCACTCGCCTGGGTGAGGACTCCCCTGAGTGTGCACTCCCCTGATTGTGAACTTGCCTGAGTTTGGACTCCCCTGAGTGTGCACTCCACTGATTGAGCTCTCCCCTAAATTTACACTCCCCTGAGTTTGTGCTCCCTTGAGATTGCGCTACCCTGAGTGTGAACTCCCCTGAGTGAGCGCTCCCCTGAGTGCGCACTAACCTGAGTGTGCACTCGCCTGGGTGAGGACACCCCTGAGTGTGCACTCCCCTGAGTGTGAACTCGCCTGTGGGAGGACTCCCCAGAGTGAGCGCTCTCCTGAGGGGGTACTCGTCTGAGTGATGACTCCCCTGAGTGTGCACTCCCCTGAATGAGCACTCCCCTGAGTGTGCACTCCTCTGAGTTCGCACTCTCCTGAGTGAGGACTCCCTTGAGTGTGCACTACCCTGAGTGTGCAGTCCCTTGGGTGTTCGCTTCCAAGGGAGTGCACTTCCCCGAGTTCGCACTCTCCTGAGTGAGGACTCCCCTGAGTGTGCACTCTCCTGAGTGTGGGGTCACCTGATTGTGCACTCCCTTGAGTGAGCACTCCCCTCGGTGAGCACACCCCTGTGTGTGCACTCCCCTGAGTGAGCACTCCCCTGAGTGTGCACTCCTCTTAGTTCGCACTCCTCTGAGTGAGGACTCCCCTGAGTGTGCACCCCCCAGTGTGAGCACTCCCCTGAGTGTGCACTCCCCTGAGTGTGCACTCCCCTGAGTGAGCGCTCCACTGAGGGTGCACTCCCCTGAGTGTGCGCTCACCTGAGTAAGGACTACTCTAAGTGGACACTCCCCTGAGTGTGAACTCGCCTGAGTGAGGACTCACCAGAGTGAGCACTCTCCTGAGGGGGTACTCGTCTGAGTGATGACTCCCCTGAGTGTGCACTCCTGTGAATGAGCACTCCCCTGAGTGAGCGCTCCCCTGAGTGTTCACTCCCCTGAGTGTGCGCTCACCTGAGTAAGGACTACTCTGAGTCGGCACTCCCCTGAATGTGCGCTCGCCTGAGTGAGGACTCCCCTGAGTGTGCACTCCCCTGAATGAACACTCCCCTGTTTGTGCGCTCACCTGAGTGTGCGCTCCCCAGTGTGTGCACTCCCCTGAGTGAGCACTCCCCTGAGTGTGCACTCCCCTGAGTGTGCACTCTCCTGAGGGAGGACTCCCCTGAGTGTGCACTCCCCTGAGTGAGCACTCCCCTGAGTGTGCACTCCTCTTAGTTCGCACTCTCCTGAGTGAGGACTCCACTGAGTGTGCACTCCCCTGAGTATGTGCTCCTTGGAGTGTGCACTCCCCTGAGTAAGCACTCCCCTGAGTGTGCTCTCACCTGAGAGTGCACTCGCCTGAGTGAGGACTACTCTGAGTTTGCACTCCCCTGAGTGTGGACTCGCCTGAGTGAGGGCTCCCCTGAGTGTGCTCTTCCATGTGTGAGCGTTCACCCTAGTGGCCACTCCCCTGTGTGAGCACTCCCCTGAGTGTGCACTCCCTTGAGTGAGGACTCCCCTGAGTGTGCACTCCCCTAAATGAGCACTCCCCTTCGTGTACACTCCCCTGAGTAAGTCAGTGAAACCCGTTTTGAGCCAGTCTGGTCCGGTTTAAGCCGGACTGGTCGGGTCTGAGCTGGTCAATGCCGGTTTGAGGCGGTCTGTTCCAGTTTGATCCGGTTGAAGCCCGTATGGTCCGGTGTGATCTGGTTGAGACGGTCTGGTCCGGTTTGAGCTGGTCAACACCGGTTTGAGCCAGTCTGGTATGGTTTGAACCTGTCAACGCCGGTTTGAGCCGGTCTTGTCGGGTTTGAGTCCTGTTTGAGCCGGTCAAAACCGGTTTGAGTCGGTCTAAGTGCCGGTCTGGTCCGGTTTGATCCGTTTTGAGCAGGTCTGGTCCGGTTTCAGCTGGTCAAACCCGGTTGGAGAAGGTCTGCTATGGTTTGAATCCTGTTTGAACAGGTCAAACCCGTTTTGAGCCATTCTGGTCTGGTTGAAGGCAGTCTGGTATGGTTTCAGATGGTCAACACCGGTTTTAGCCGGTCTGGTCCGTTTTGAGCTGGTCTGGACCGTATTGATCCGATTAAAACCGGTTTGAGATGGTCTAAGAGCCGGTCTAGTCCGGTTTGATCCGGTTTAAGAGGGTCTGGACCGGTTTTTGCTGGTCTGGTCCTGTTTGAGCCGGTCCAAACCAGTTTGAACCAGACTCGTCTGCTTTGAACCGGTTTGTGCCATTCTAATCGAGTTTGAGCCGGTCAAAACCGATTTGAGCCGATCTGGTCCGGTATGAGTCCGAATTCAGCCGGTCAAACCCGGTATGAGGCGGTCTGTTAGGGTTTGAGCCAGACAAACCTGGTTCTACCCGGTCTGGTCCGATTTTAACTGGTTTGAGCCGGTCTGGTCTGATTTGAGCTGGTGAAAACCGGTTTGAGCCGGTCTGGACCAGTTTGAGCCGGTCGACAACAGTTTGAGCCGGTCTGGTGCGGTTTTAGCCGATCCAGTCGTGTTTGAGCCGTTCAAAACCGGTTTGAGTTGGTCTGGTCCGGTTTCAGCTGGTCTGGTCGGGTTTGGGCCAGTCAAAACCGGTTTGAGCCAGTCTGGTCCGGTTTGAGTGCGGTTTGAGCCAGTCAAAACCGGTTAGTGCCTGTCTGGTCCGATTTGAGGCGGTCAAAACCGGTTTGAGCCGGTCTGGAACGGATTAATCCGGTTTAAGCCGGTCTGGTTCCTGTTTGAACCGGTTTGAGCCAGTCTGAACCGGTTTGAGCCGGTCTGGCCCGCTTTGAGCCTGTCAACACCGGTTTAAGCCGGTCTGGTCCTGTTTGATCCGATTCAGCTGGTCTGGTCTGGTTTGAGCCGATCCTAACCAGTTTCAGCCGGTCTGCTCCAGTTTGAGCCGGGCAAAACCAGTTGAGCCGGTCTGGTCCGGATTGAGCTGGTCAAATCCTGTTTGAGCCGGTTTGGTCCAGTTGGATCCCCTGAGTGTGCACTCCCCTGAGTAAGTGCTCACCTGAGGGGCACTCTGCTTCGCGAGCATCTCCCTGAGTGTGCACTCCCCTGAGTGTGCCATCGTCTGAGTGAGGACTCCCCTGAGTGTGTACACCCCTGAATGAGCACTCCCCTGAGTGTGCACTCCTCTGAGTTCGCACTCTCCTAAGTGAGGACCCGGATGAGTGTGAACTCCCCTGAGTGTGTGCTCCCCAGATTGTGTGCTCCCCTGAGTGTGCACTGCCCTGAGTGAGCCCTCCCCTGAGTGGGCACTTCCCTGAGTGTGCACTCGCCTGAGTGCGGACTACTGAGTGTGCACACCCATGAGTGTGAACTCGCCTGAGTGAGGACTCCCTTGAGTGTGCACTCCCCTGAGTGTATGCTCACTCGAGTGTGCATGACCCTGAGTGTGCACTCCCCTGAGTGTGCACTCGCATGAGTGAGGACACCCCAGAGTGTGCACTCCCCTGAGTTAGCACTCTGCTGAATGTGCACTCCTCAGAGTTCGCACTCTCCTGTGTGAGGAATCTCCTGGTGTGCCCTCCCATGAGTGTGCGCTCCCCTGAGTGTGCACTCCTTTGAGTGTGCACTCCCCTGAGTGAGCACTCCCCTGAGTGTGCTCTCACCTGAGAGTGCACTCGCCTGAGTGAGGACTACTCTGAGTTTTCACTCCCCTGAGTGTGGACTCGCCTGAGTGAGGGCTCCCCTGAGTGTGCTCTTCCATGTGTGAGCGCTCACCTCAGTGGCCACTCCCCTGTGTGAGCGCTCCCCTGAGTGTGCTCTTCCATGTGTGAGCGCTCACCTCAGTGGCCACTCCCCTGTGTGAGCGCTCCCCTGAGTGTGCACTCCCCTGTGTGTGCACTCCCTTGAGTGAGGACTCCCCTGAGTGTGCACTCCCCTAAATGAGCACTCCCCTTCGTGTACACTCCCCTGAGTAAGCCAGTGAAACCCGTTTTGAGCCTTTCTAATCCGGTTTAAGCTGGACTGGTCGGGCCTGAGCTGGTCAACGCCGGTTTGAGGTGGTCTGTTCCAGTTTGATCCGGTTGAAGCCGGTATGGTCCGGTGTGATCTGGTTGAGACGGTCTGGTCCGGTTTGAGCTGGTGAAAACGGATTTGAGCCTGTCTGGTCCTGTTTTAGCCGGCCCGGACAGGTTTGAGTTGGTCAAAACCGGTTTGAGGCGGTCTCGTCCAGTTTCAGCCCGTCTGGTCGGGTTTGAGCCGGTCAAAACCGGTTTGAGCCGGTGTGGTCCTGTTTGAGTCTGGCTTGAACTGGTCAAATTCGGTTTGTGCTGCTCTGGTCCGATTTGAGCCGGTCAAAACCGGTTTGAGCCTGTCTGGTCCGGTTTCATCCGGTTTAAGCCGGTCTGCTCCGGTTTGATTCGTTTGAGCAGGTATGGTTTGTTTTGAGCCGTTCAAAACCGGTTTGAGCCAGTCTGGTCCGGTTTGAGTGTAGTTTGAGCCGGTTTGGTCCTTTCCGGTTCGAGCTGATCAAAACCGATTTGAGCCGGTCTAGTCCGGTTTGAGTCCGGTTTGAGCTGGTCTGGTACGTTTTGCATCCGGTTTGAGCTGGTCAAAACAGGTTTGAGCCGGTCTGGTCTGGTTTGTGCCGGTCAAAACCGGTTTGAGTCCGTTTGGAGCTGGACAAAACCGGTTTGAGCCAGTCTGGTACGATTTGTGCCGCTAAAAACCAATTTGAGCCAGTCTAATACGATCAACACCGGTTTGAGCCGGTCTGCTCCGGTTTGAGTCTGGTTTGAGACGGTCCAAACTGGTTTGAGCCAGTCTAAGAGCCGGTCTGGTACGGTTTGATCCGATTTAAGCGGGTCTGGTCCGGTTTGAGCCGTTCAAACCCGATTTGAGCCGACCTGGTCCAGTTTGATCCCCTGAGTATGCAGTCCCCTGAGTGAGCGCTCACCTGAGTGGGCACTCCACTTTGTGAGCACCTCCCTGAGTGTGCACTCACCTGAGTGTGCACTCGTCTGAGTGAGGACAACCCTGAGTGTGTTCTCCCCTGAATGAGCACTCCCCTGAGTGTGCACTCCTCTGAGTTCGCACTCTCCTGAATGAGGACTCCCCTGAGTGTGCACTCCCCTGAGTGTGTGCTACCCTGAGTTCGCACTCTTTTGAGGGAGGACTCCCCTGAGTGTGCACTCCCCTGCGTGTATGCTCACCTGAGTGTGCTCTCCCCAGTGTGTGCGCTCCCCTGAGTGAGCACTCCCCTGTGTGTGCATTCCCATGAGTGTGCGCTCCCCTGAGTGTGCTCTCCCCAGTGTGTGCGCTCCCCTGAGTGAGCCCTCCCCTGAGTGTGCACTCTTCTGAGTTCTCACTCTCCTGAGTGAGGACTTCCCTGACTGTGCACTCCCCTGAGTGCGCACTCCCCTGAGTGAGCACTCCCCTGAGTGCGCACTCCCCTGAGTGTGCACTCGCCTGGGTGAAGACACCCCTGAGTGTGCACTCCCCTGAGTGTTCACTCTTCAGGGTGTGCACTCCCCTGAGTGCGCGCTCCCCTGAGTGTTCACTCCCCTGAGTGTGCGCTCCCCTGAGTGCGCACTCCCCTAAGTGTGCACTCGCCTGGGTGAAGACACCCCTGAGTGTGCACTCCGCTGAGTGTGCACTCCCCTGAGTGTTCCCTCCCCAGGGTGTGCACTCCCCTCAGTGTGTGCTCCCCTGAGTGTGCACTCCACTGAGTGAGCACTCTCCTGATTGTGGACTCACCTGGGTGAAAAGACCCATGAGTGTACACTCCCCTGAGTTTTCGCTCCCCAGGGTGTGCACTCCCCTGAGTGAGCGCTCTCCTGTGTGTGCACTCCTCTACGTTTGCACTCTCCTGAGTGAGGACTCCCCTGAGTGTGCCCTCCCCTGAGTGTGCGCTCCCCTGAGTGTGCACTCCCCTGAGTGTGCACTCCCCTGAGTGTGGATTCCACTGAATGTGGACTCCACTGAGTGCGCACTATCCTGAGTGTGCACTCCCATGAGTGAGCGCTCTCCTGAGTGTGCACTCGCCTGTGTGAGGACTCCCCTGATTGTGCACTCCACTGAGTGTGCACACACTTTAGTGGAAACTCCCCAGTGTGAGCGCTCCCCTGAGTGTGCACTCCCCTGAATGTGCACTCACCTGAGTGAAGACTCCCCTTCATGTGCAGTCCCCTGAATGAGCACTCCACTGAGTGTGCACTCCTCTGAGTTTGTACTCTCCTGAGTGAGGACTCCCCTAAGTGTGCACTCCCCTATGTTTGCACTCCCTTGAGTGTGCCCTCCCCTGAGTGTGCACTCCCCTGAGTGAGCCCTCCCCTGAGTGCGCACTACAATGTGTGAGCGTTCCCCTGAGTGAGGACTCTCCTGAATGTGCACACACCTGAGTGAGGACTCCCCGGAGTGTGCACTCCCCTGAGTGAGGACTCCCCTGAGTGTGAACTCCCCTGAGTTCGCACTCTCCTGAGTGAGGTCTACCCTGTGTGTGCACTCCTCTGTGTTCGCACTCTCGTGAGTTAGGACTCCCCTGACTGTGCCCTCTCCTGAGCGTGCGCTCCCCAGAGTTTGTGCTCCCCTGAGTGTGCAATCCCCTGAGTGAGCACTTCCCTGAGTGCGAACTCCCCTGAGTGTGCACTCCCCTGGGTGAGGACACCCCTGAGTGTGCACTCCCCTGAGTGTGAAATCGCCAGATTGAGGACTCCCCTGAGTGTGCACTCCACTGAATGAGCACATCGCTGAGTGTACACTCCCCTGAGTGTGCTCTCCCCTGAGTGTGCACTCGCCTGAGTGTGCACTCCTCTAAGTGCGTGCTCCCCTGTGTGTGAACTCGCCTGGGTGAAGACACCCCTGAGTGTGACCTCCCCTGTGTGTGAACTCGCCTAATTGAGGCTCCCCTGAGTGTGCCCTCCCCTGAGTGTGCACTCTTCTGAGTGTGTGCTCCCCTGAGTGTGTACTCCCCTGAGTGGGTGCTCCCCAGTGTGTGCACTCCCTGAGTGTGCACTCGCCTGAGTGAGGACTCCACTGAGTGCACACTATGCTGAGTGTGCACTCCCCTGTGTGAGCACTCCCTTGAGTGTGCACTGCTTTGAGCCGGTCTGGCCCCGTTTGATTCCGGTTTGAGCCGGTCAACAACGGTTTGAGCCTGTCTGCTCCGGTTTGAGTCCAGTTTCAGCCGGTCAAAACCGGTTTGTGCCTGTCTGGTCCGATTTGAGCCGGTCAAAACCAGTTTGAGTTGGTCTAAGGGTCGGTCTGGTCCGGTTTGATCAGGTTTGCACCTGTCTGGTCAGGTTTCAGGAGGTCAAATCCGGTTTGAGCTGGTCTGTTCTGGTTTGAGTACAGTTTGAGCCATTCAAAATTGGTTTGAGACAGTCTGGTCCGGTTTGAGCTGGTCAAATCCTGTTTGAGACGGTCTGGTCCGGTTTGTGCCGGTTTGAGCCGGTCTGGTCCGGTTTTAGACGGTCTGGACGGGATTGAGTCGGTCAAAACCGGTTTGAGGCGGTCTCGTCCAGTTTCACCCGGTCTGGTCGGGTTTGAGCCGGTCAAAACCGGTTTGAGCCGGTGTGGTCCTGTTTGAGTCTGGTTTGAGCTGGTCAAATTAGGTTAGTGCTGCTCTGGTCCGATTTGACCCGGTCAAAACCGGTTTGAGCCGGTCTGGTCCGGTTCGAGTGCGGTTTGAGCTGGACAACACCAGTTTGAGACGATGTGGTCCGGTTTCAGTGCGTTTTGAGCCGGACATAACTGGTTAGAGCCAGTCTAGTCCGCTTTGAGCCGGTCAAAACCGATTTGAGCCGGTCTGGTCCAGGTTTAGCCGGTCTGGATGGGTTTGAGTCGGTCAAAACCAGTTTGAGGCAGTCTCGTCCAGTTTTAGCTGGTCTGGTCGGGTTTGAGTCGGTCAAAACTGGTTTGAGCCGGTGTGGTCCTGTTTGAGTCTGGTAGGAGCTGGTGAAATTTGGTTTGTGCTGCTCTCGTCCGATTTGAGCTGGTCAAAACCGGTTTGAGCCGGTCTGGTCCGGTTTGAGCCGGTTGAGCCGGTCTGGTCTGGTTTGAGACGGTCAAACCCTGTTTGAGCTGGTCTGTTCCTGTTTGTGTCCGATTTGAGCCATTTAAAACCGGTTTGACACTGTCTGGTCCTGTTTGAGTCCCGTTTGAGCCAGTCAAAACCGGTTTGAGGCTGTCTGGACCGGTTTCAGCTGGTCAAAAACGGTTTGTGACCGGTTTGAGCCGTTCTGGTCCGGTTTGAGATGGTTGGGTCTGATTTGAATTCGGTTTGATCCAGTTAAAACTGGTTTGAGCCGGTCTGGTCCAGTTTGATCCGGTTTGAGCGGTTCTGGTCCTGTGTGATCCTGTTTGAGCCGGTGTGGTCTGCTTTGATCTGGTTGAGCCAGTATGGTCTGGTTTGAGCTGGTCCAAACCAGTTCGAGCTGGTCTCGTCCGGTTTCAACCGGTATGGTTGGGTTTGAGCCGGTCAAAACGGGTTTGAGAGGTCTGGTCCGGTTTGAGTCCGGTTTGAGTCGGTCAAAATCGGTTTGAGCCGGTCTGGTCCTGTTTGAGTCCGGTTTGAGCCGGACAACACCAGTTTGAGACGGTCTGGTCCGGTTTGAGTGCGGTTTGAGCCGGTCATAACCGGTTAGAGCTGATCTAGTCCGCTTTGAGCCAATCAAATCCAGTTTGAGCCAGTCTGGTCCGGTTTTAGCCGATCTGGACGGGTTTGAGTCGGTCAAAACCAGTTTGAGTCGGTCTCGTCCAGTTTCAGCCGGTCTGGTCGGGTTTGAGCTGGTCAATACCGGTTTGAGCCGGTGTGGTCCTGTTTGAGTCTGGTTTGAGCTGATCAAATTCGGTTTGTGCTGCTCTGGTCCGATTTGAGCCGGTCAAAACCAGTTTGAGCCGGTATGGTCCGGATTGATCGGGTTTGAACCGTTCTGGTCCGGTTTGATTCCGTTGAGCCAGTATGGTCTGGTTTGAGCAGTTGAAACCTGGTTTGAGCCGGTCTGGTCCAGATTGAGTCTGGTATGAGTCGGTCAAAACCGGTATGAGTCGGTCTGGTCCAGTCTGTGTCAGGTCTAGTTTGAGTCTGGTCCGGTTTGGGCGTTCTGGTCCGGTTTGAGTCTGGTTCGAGTCAGTCAACACCGGTTTGAGCTGGTCTCGTTTGGTTTGAGTCCGGTTTGAGCCAGTCAACAACGGTTTGAGCCGGTCTGGTCCGGTGTGAGTCCAATTTGAGCCAGTCAAAACCGGTTGGAGCCGGTCTGGTCCGGTTTGAGCCGGTCTAAGGGTCAGTCTGGTCCAGTTTGATGTGGTTTGAGCCGGTCTGGACCGGTTTGAGCCAGTCTAACACTGTTTGAGCCGTTCTGGTCCGGTTTGAGTCTGGTTTGAGCCGGTCAAACCCTGTTTGAGCCAGTCTGGTTCGGTTTGAGCCAGTCTTGTCGGGTTTCAGCCGGTCAACCCTGGTTTGAGCCGTTCTGGTCCGGTTTGATCCGGTTAAAGCCTGTCTGGTCCGGTTTGATCCGTTTGAGGCGGTCTGTTCCGGTTTGACCTGGTCAAAACCGGTGTGATCTGGTCTGGTCCGGTTTGAGTCCGGTTTGAGATGGTCTGGTCCGGTTTCAGCCGGTCAAAATCGGTTTGAGCCGTTCTGGTCCGTATTGAGGTGATCAAAACCGGTTTGAGACTGTCTAAGCACCGTTCTGGTCCAGTTTGATTGTGTCTGGTCCGTTTTGAGCTGGTCAAAACAGGTTTGAGCTGGTCTGTTGCAGTTTGAGTCCAATTTGAGCCGGTCAAAACCGGTTTGAGCCTCTCTGGTCTGGTGTGAGCTGGTCAAATCCTGTTTGAGCTGGTCAGGTGCGGTTTGAGCTGGTTTGAGCCGGTCTGGTCCGGTTTGTTCCGGTAGAGCCGGTCTGGGCTTTTGTGAGCTGGTCAAAACCGGTTTGAGCCTGTCTGGTCCGGTTTGATCCGTTCTGATGCGGTCTGGTCTGATTTGAGCTGGTCAAAACTGTTTTCAGCCGGTCTGGTCCGGTTTGAGTCCAGTTTGAGCTGCTCTGGTCCGGTTTGAGCCTGTTTGAGCCTGTCTGGTCCGGTTTGATCCGATTTGAGATGGTCTGGCCCGGTTTGAGCCGGTCTGGTCCGGTTTGAGTCAGGTTTGAGCCGGTCAACACCAGTTTGAGCTGGTCTGGTCCGGTTTGAGTCCGATTTAAGCCTGTCAAAACCGGTTGAAGCCAGTCTGGTCGGGTTTGAGCCGGTCTAAGAGCCGGTCTGGTACGGTTTGATCCGGTTCGAGCCGGTCTGGTCCGGTGTGAGCCAGTCTAACCCGGTTTGAGCTGTCCTGTACCCGTTTGAGTCCAGTTTGAGCCGGTCAAACCCTGTTTGAGCCAGTGCGGTCTGGTTTAAGCCAGTCTGGTCAGGTTTGAGCCGGTCAACCCTGGTTTGAGCCGGTGTGGTCCGGTTTGATCCCGTTAAAGCCGGTCTGGTTCCTGTTTGATCTGGTAGAGCCGGTCTGGGCTTTTGTGAGCTGGTCAAAACCGGTTTGAGCCGGTCTGGTCCGGTTTGATCCGTTTTGAGCCTTTCTGGTCCGGTTTGAGACGTTCTGGTCCGGCTTGAGTCTGGTTCGAGCCGGACAACACCGGTTTGAGCCCGTCTGGTCCGGTTTGAGCTGGTCAACACCAGTTTGAGCTGATCTGGTCCGGTTGGAGTCCCGTTTGAGATGGTCTGGTCCGGTTTGAGCCGGTGAAAACCGGTTTGAGCCGTTTTGGTCCGTATTGAGTGGATCAAAACCGGTTTGAGACGGTCTAAGAGCCAGTCTGTTCAGGTTTGATCTGGTTTAAGCTGGTCTATTACGGTTTGATACGGTTGAGGCAGTCTGGTTCGGTTTGAGCCGGTCAAAACTGGTCTGAGCCAGTCTGGTCGGTTTTAGCCAGTCTGGTCGGGGTTGACCCGGTCAAAACGGGTTTCAGCCGGTCTCGTCCGGTTTCAGCCGGTCTGGTCAGGTTTGAGCCGGTGAAAACCGGTTTGAGCCAGTCTGGTCCTGCTTGAGTCTGGTTTGAGCCAGTCAAAATCGGTTTGTGCTGCTCTGGTCCGATTTGAGCCGGTCAAAACCGGTTTGAGGCGGTCTATTCCGGTTTGAGTCCGGTTTGAAAAGGTCTGGTCTGGTTTTAGCCGGTCTGGTAGGGTTTGAGCTGGTCAAAACGGATTTGAGCCTGTCTGGTCCGGTTTCAGACGGTCTGGTCGGGTTTGAGCGGTCAAAACCGGCTTGTGCCGGTCGGGTCCGGTTTGAGTCCGGTTTGAGCCGGTCAAAACTGGTTTGAGCCGGTCTTGTCCCGTTTGATCCGGTTTGAGCGGTTCTGGTCCAGTTTGACCCGGTTTGAGACGGTCTGGTCCGCTTTGATCTGGTTGAGCCAGTCTGGTCTGGTTTGAGCCGGTCCAAACCGGTTTGAGGCGGTCTTTTCCGGTTTCAGCCGGTCTGGTCTGGTTTGAGCCGGTGAAAACGGGTTTGAGACGGTCTGGTCCGGTTTGAGTCCGGTTTGAGCCTGTCAAAACCGGTTTGAGCCCGTCTGGTCCTGTTTGAGTCCGGTTTGAGCCGGACAACACCAGTTTGAGACGGTCTGGTCCGGTTTGAGTGCGGTTTGAGGCAGTCATAACCGGTTAGAGCCAGTCTATTCCGCTTTGAGCCAGTCAAAACCGGTTTGAGCCAGTCTGGTCCGGTTTTAGCCGGTCTGGACGGGTTTGAGTCGGTCAAAACCGGTTTCAGGCGGTCTCATCCAATTTCAGCTGATCTGATTGGGTTTGAGCCGGTCAAAACCGGTTTGAGGTGGTGTGGTCCTGTTTGAGTCTTGTTTGAGCTGGTCAAATTCGGTTTGTGCTGCTCTGGTCCGATTTGAGCCGGTCAAAACCGGTTTGAGCCGGTCTGGTCCAGTTTGATCAGGTTTGAACCAGTCTGGTCCGGTTTGATTCGGTTGAGCCGGTCTGGTCTGGTTTGAGCCATTCAAATCCGGTTTGAGCCGGTCTGGTCCTGATTGAGTCTGGTATGAGCTGGTCAAACCGGTTTGAGCCGGTCTGGTCCAGTTTGTGTCAGCTCCAGTTTGAGTCTGGTCCGGTTTGAGCCGTTCTGGTCCGGTTTGAGTCTGGTTCGAGTCTGTCAACACTGGTTTGAGCCAGTCTGGTTCGTTTTGAGTCCGGTTTGAGCCGGTCAACACCGGTTTGATCCGGTCTGGTCCAGTGTAAGTCCTATTTGAGCCGGTCAAACCCGGTTGGAGCCAGTCTGGTCTGGTTTGAGCCGGTCTAAGGGTCGGTCTGGTTCGGTTTGATTTGGTTTGAGCCGGTCTGGTGCGGTTTGAGCCAGTCTAACCCGGTTTGAGCCGTTCTGGTCCGGGTTGAGTCTGGTTTGAGCCGGTCAAACCCTGTTTGAGCCAGTCTGGTTTGGTTTAAGCCAGTCTGGTCGGGTTTGAGCCGGTCAACCCTGGTTTGAGCCAGTCTGGTCCGGTTTGATTCGGTTAAAGCCAGTCTGGTCTGGTTTGAATCGGTTTGAGCAGGTCTGGTCCAGTTTGAGCCGGTCTGGTCTGGTTTAATCTGGTCAAAACCGGTTGGAGATGGTCTGGTCCGTTTTGATCCGGTTTGATGGGGTCTGGTCCGATTTGAGCCGGTCAAAACCGTTTTCAGCTGGTCTGGTCCGGTTTAAGTCCGGTTTTAGCTGGTCTGGTCCGGTTTGACCCTGTCTGGTCCGTTTTGATCCGATTTGAGCCGGTCTGGTCCGATTTCAGCTGGTCCAAACCGGTTTGAGCCGGTCTGGTCCGTTTTGATCCGGTTTGAGCCTGTCTGGTCCGGTTTGGACGTTCTGGTCCGTTTTGATCCGGTTTGAGCCTGTCTGGTCGGGTTTGAGACGTTCTGGTCCGGTTTGAGTCTGGTTCGAGCCGGATAACACCGGTTTGAGCCTGTCTGGTCCGGTTTGAGTCCGGTTTGAGCCGTTCAACACTGGTTTGAGCCGATCTGGTCAGGTTGGAGTCCCGTTTCAGACGGTCTCGTCCGGTTTGAGCCGGTCAAAACCGGTTTGAGCCGTTCTGGTCCGCATTGAGCGGATCAAAACCGGTTTGAAACGGTCTAAGAGCCAGTCCGGTCTGGTTTGATCCGGTATAAGCCGATCTGGTCCGGTTTGATCTGGTTGAGCCAGTCTGGTTCAGTTTGAGCCGGTCAAAACTGGTCTGAGACAGTCTGGTCCGGTTTTAGACGGTCCGGTCGGGGTTGACCCGCTCCAAACCGGTTTCCGCCGGTCTCATCCGGTTTCAGCCGGTCTGGTCGGGTTTGAGCAGGTGAAAACCGGTTTGAGCCGGTCTGGTCCTGCTTGAGTCTGGTTTGATCCGGTCAAAACCGGTTTGTGCTACTCTGGTCTGATTTGAGCCGGTCAAAACCGGTTTGAGCCGGTCTATTCCGGTTTGAGTCTGGTTTTAGCCGGTCTGGTCCGGTTTTAGCCGGTCTGGTAGGGTTTGAGCCAGTCAAAACCGGTTTGAGCCTGTTTGGTCCGGTTTCAGATGGTCTGGTCGGGTTTGAGCTGGTCAAAACCGGTTTGAGGCGGTCTCGTCCCAATTCAGCCGGTCTGGTCGAGTTTGAGCCGGTGAAAACTGGTTTGAGCCGGTCTTGTCCGGTTTGATCCAGTTTCAGCGGTTCTGGTCCGGTTTGATACGGTTTAAGCCGGTCTGTTCCGCTTTGATCTGGTTGAGCCAGTCTTGTCTGGTTTGAGCCGGTCCAAAGTGGTTTGAGCCGGTCTCGTCCGGTTTGAGTCCGGTTTGAGCCGGACAACAACAGTTTGAGAGGGTCTGGTCCGGTTTGAGTGCGTTTTGAGGGGGTCATAACCGGTTAGAGCCGGTCTAGTCTGCTTTGAGCCGGTCAAAACCGGTTTGAGCCAGTCTGGTCCGGTTTTAGCCGGTCTGGACGGGTTTGAGTCGGTCAAAACCGGTTTGAGGCAGTCTCGTCCAGTTTCAGCTGGTCTGGTCAGGTTTGAGCCGGTCAAAACCGGTTTGAGCCGGTGTGGTCCTGTTTGAGTCTGGTTTAAGCTGGTCAAATTCGGTTTGTGTTGCTCTCGTCTGATTTGAGCCGGTCAAAACCGGTTTGAGCTGGTCTGGTCCGGTTTGATCCAGTTTAACCCGGTCTGGTCCAGTTTGATTCGTTTGAGCTGGTATGGTCTGGTTTGAGCCGTTCAAAACCGGTATGAGCCGGTCTGGTCCGGATTGAGTCCGCTTTGAGCCGGTCAACACCGCTTTGAGCTGGTCTGGTCCAGTTTGAGTCAGGTTTGAGCCGGTCAACACCGGTTTGACCCGGTTTGAGCCGGTCTGGTCCAGTTTGTGTCAGGTTTGAGCCGGTCAACACCCGTTTGAGCCGGTCGGGTCTGGTTTGAGTCCGATTTGAGCCGGTCAATACCGGTTGGAGCCGGTCTGGTCCGGTTTGAGCCGGTCTAAGAGCCGGTCTGGTACGGTTTGATTCGGTTTGAGCCGGTCTGGTCCGGTTTGAGCCAGTCTAACCCGGTTTGAGCCGTTCTGTACCCGTTTGAGTCCAGTTTGAGCCGGTCAAACCCTGTTTGAGCCAGTCTGGTCTGGTTTAAGCCAGTCTGGTCGGGTTTGAGCCGGTCAACCCCGGGTTGAGCCGGTCTGGTCCAGTTTGATCCCGTTAAAGCCGGTCTGGTTCCTGTTTGATCCGGTAGAGCCGGTCTGGGCTTTTGTGAGCTGGTCAAAACCGGTTTGAGCCGGTCTGGTCCGGTTTGATCCGTTCTGATACGGTCTGGTCCGATTTGAGCTGGTCAAAACCGTTTTCAGCCGGTCTGGTCCGGTTTGAGTCCGGTTTCAGCTGGTCTGGTCCGGTTTGTGCCTGTTTGAGCCTGTCTGGTCTGGTTTGATCCGATTTGAGACGGTCTGGAGCGGTTTGAGCCGGTCTGGTCCAGTTTGAGACAGGTTTGAGATGGTCAACACCAGTTTGAGCCGGTCGGGTCCGGTTTGAGTCCGATTTGAGCCAGTCAAAACCGGTTGGAGCCGGTCTGGTCCGGTTTTAGCCGGTCTGGACGGGTTTGAGTCAGTCAAAACCGGTTTCAGGCGGTCTCATCCAGTTTCAGCCGGTCTGATTGGGTTTGAGCCGGTCAAAACCGGTTTGAGCCGGTGTGGTCCTGTTTGAGTCTCGTTTGAGCTGGTCAAATTCGGTTTTTGCTGCTCTGGTTCGATTTGAGCCGGTCAAAACCGGTTTGAGCCTGTCTGGTCCAGTTTGATCAGGTTTGAACCGGTCTGGTCCGGTTTGATTCGGTTGAGCCGGTCTGGTTCGGTTTGAGTCCGGTTTGAGCCGGTCAACACCGGTTTTATCCGGTCTGGTACAGTGGAAGTCCTATTTGAGCCGGTCAAAACCGGTTGGAACCGGTCTGGTCTGGTTTGAGCCGGTCTAAGGGTCAGTCTGGTTCGGTTTGATTTGGTTTGAGCCTGTCTGGTGCGGTTTGAGCCAGTCTAACCCGGTTTGAGCCGTTCTGGTCCGGGTTGAGTCTGGATTGAGCTGGTCAAACCCTGTTTGAGCCAGTCTGGTTCGGTTTAAGCCAGTCTGGTCGGGTTTGAGCCGGTCAACCCTGGTTTGAGCCAGTCTGGTCCGGTTTGATACGGTTAAACCCAGTCTGGTCAGGTTTGAATCCGGTTTGAGCAGGTCTGGTCCGGTTTTAGCCGGTCTGGTCTGGTTTAAGCTGGTCAAAACCGGTTGTAGATGGTCTGGTCCGTTTTGATTCGGTTTGAGCCTGTCTGGTCCAGATTGAGTCGTTCTCGTCCGGTTTGAGTCTGGTTCGAGCCAATCAACACTGGTGTGAGCCGGTCTGGTCCTGTTGAGTCCGATTTGAGCCGGTCAAAACCGATTGGAGCCGGTCTGGTCCAGTTTGAGCCAGTCTAAGAGCCGGTCTGCTACGGTTTGATTCGGTTTGATCCGGTCTGGGCCAGTTTGAGCCAGTCTAACCCGGTTGGAGCCGTTCTGGTCCCGTTTGAGTCCAGTTTGAGCTGGTCAAACCCTGTTTGAGCCAGTCTGGTCTGGTTTAAGCCAGTCTGGTCGGGTTTGAGCCGGTCAACCCCGGTTTGAGCCGGTCTGGTCCAGTTTGATCCGATTAAAGCCGGTCAGGTCCGGTTTGATCCGGTAGAGCCGGTCTCGGCTTTTGTGAGCTGGTCAAAACCGGTTTGAGCCGGTCTGGTCCGGTTTGATCCGGTTTGATGGGGTCTGGTCCGATTTGAGCCGGTCAAAACCGTTTTCAGCTGGTCTGATCCGGTTTAAGTCCGGTTTTAGCTGGTCTGGTCCGGTTTGAGCCTGTCTGGTCCGTTTTGATCCGATTTGAGCCGGTCTGGTCCGATTTCAGCTGGTCCAAACCGGTTTGAGCCGTTCTGGTCCGTTTTGATCTGTTTTGAGCCTCTCTGGTCCGGTTTGGACGTTCTGGTCCGTTTTGATCCGGTTTGAGCCTGTCTGGTCGGGTTTGAGACGTTCTGGTCGGGTTTGAGTTTGGTTCGAGCCGGACAACACCGGTTTGAGCCTGTCTGGTCCGGTTTGAGTCCGGTTTGAGCCGGTCAACACTGGTTTGAGCCGACCTGGTCCGGTTGGAGTCCCGTTTCAGACGGTCCGGTCCGGTTTGAGCCGGTCAAAACCGGTTTGAGCCGTTCTGGTCCGCATTGAGCGGATCAAAACCGGTTTGAAACGGTCTAAGAGCCGGTCCGGTCTGGTTTGATCCGGTTTAAGCCGATCTGGTCCGGTTTGATCCGGTTGAGCGAGTCTGGTTCAGTTTGAGCCGGTCAAAACTGGTCTGAGACAGTCTGGTCCGGTTTTAGATGGTCTGGTCGGGGTTGACCCGGTCCAAACCGGTTTCCGCCGGTCTCGTCCGGTTTCAGCCGGTCTGGTCGGGTTTGAGCAGGTGAAAACCGGTTTGAGCCGGTCTGGTCCTGCTTCAGTCCGGTTTGAGCCGGTCAAAACCGGTTTGTGCTACTCTGGTCCGATTTGAGCCGGTCAAAACCGGTTTGAGCCGGTCTATTCCGGTTTGAGTCCGGTTTGAACGGGTCTGGTCCGGTTTTAGCCGGTCTGGTAGGGTTTGACCCGGTGAAAACCGGTTTGAGCCTGTCTGGTCCGGTTTCAGACGGTCTGGTCGGGTTTGAGCTGGTCAAAACCGGTTTGAGGCGGTCTCGTCCCAATTCAGCCGGTCTGGTCGAGTTTGAGCCGGTGAAAACTGGTTTGAGCCAGTCTGGTCCAGTTTCATCCAGTTTCAGCGGTTCTGGTCCGGTTTGATCCGGTTTGAGGCAGTCTGTTCCACTTTGATCTGGTTGAGCCAGTCTTGTCTGGTTTGAGCCGGTCCAAAGCGGTTTGAGCCGGTCTCGTCCAGTTTCAGCCGGTCTGGTCGGGTTTGAGCCGGTCAAAACGGGTTTGAAGCAGTCTGGTCCGGTTTGAGTCTGGTTTGAGCCTGTCAAAACCGGTTTGAGTCGGTCTGGTCCAGTTTGAGTCCGGTTTGAGCCGGACAACAACAGTTTGAGAGGCTCTGGTCCGGTTTGAGTGCGGTTTGAGCCGGTCATAACCGGTTAGAGCCGGTCTAGTCCGCTTTGAGCCGGTCAAAACCGGTTTGAGCCAGTCTGGTCCGGTTTTAGCCGGTCTGGACGGGTTTGAATCGGTCAAAACCGGTTTGAGGTAGTCTCGTCCAGTTTCAGCTCGTCTGGCCGGGTTTGAGCTGGTCAAAACCGGTTTGAGCTGGTGTGGTCCTGTTTGAGTCTGGTTTAAGCTGGTCAAATTCGGTTTGTGTTGCTCTAGTCCGATTTGAGCCGGTCAAAACCGGTTTGAGCTGGTCTGGTCCAGTTTGATCCGGTTTAACCCGGTCTGGTCCAGTTTGATTCGTTTGAGCTGGTATGGTCTGGTTTGAGCCGTTCAAAACTGGTATGAGCCGGTCTGGTCCGGATTGAGCCCGGTTTGAGCCGGTCAACACCGCTTTGAGCCGGTCTGGTCCAGTTTGAGTCAGGTTTGAGCCGGTCAACACCGGTTTGATCCGTTCTGCTCCGGTTTGAGTCCGGTTTGAGCCGGTCAAAACATGTTTGAGCTGGTCTAAGAGCCGGTCTGGTCCGTTTTGATCCTCTTTGAGCCTCTCTGCTTCGGTTTGAGCCAGTCAAACCCTGTTTAAACTGTTCTGGTCCGGTTTGTGCCGGTGTGAGACGGTCTGGTCCGGTTTGATCCGGTTGGGCCGGTCTGTTCTGGTTTGAGCTGGTCAGAACCGGTTTGAGCCGATCTGGTCCGTTTTGATCCCCTGAGTGTGCACTCCCCTGAGTGAGTGCTCACCTGAGTGGGCACTCCAATTTGTGAGCACCTCCCTGAGTGTGCACTCCCCTGAGTGTGCACTCGTCTGAGTGAGCACTCCCCTGAGTGTGTACTCCCCTGAATGAGCACTCCCCTGAGTGTGCACTCCTCTGAGTTTGCACTCTCCTGAGTGAGGACTCCCCTGGGTGTGCACTCCCCTGAGTGTGTACTACCCTGAGATTTCGCTCACCTGAGTTTGCACTCTTTTGTGTGAGGACTCCCCTGAGTGTGCACTCCCCTGAGTGTATGCTCACCTGAGCGTGCACTCTGCTGAGTGTGCGCTCTCCTGAGTGAGCACTCCCCTGTGTGTGTACTCCCATGAGTGTGCTCTCCACTGTGTGTGCTCTCCCCAGTGTGTTTGCTGCCCTGAGTGAGCGCTCCCCTGAGTGCGAACACCTCTGAGTGTGCACTCGCCTGGGTGAGGACTCCCCTGAGTGTGCCCTCCCCTGATTGTGAACTCGCCTGAGTTTGGACTCCCCTGAGTGTGCACTCCACTGATTGAGCTCTCCCCTAAGTTTACACTCCCCTGAGTTTGCGCTCCCTTGAGATTGCGCTACCCTGAGTGTGAACTCCCCTGAGTGAGCGCTCCCCTGAGTGCGCACTCGCCTGGGTGAGGACACCCCTGAGTGTGCACTCCCCTGAGTGTGAACTCGCCTTTGTGAGGACTCCCCAGAGTGAGCGCTCTCCTGAGGGGTTACTCGTCTGAGTGATGACTCCCCTGAGTGTGCACTCCTCTGAATGAGCACTCCCCTGAGTGTGCACACCTCTGAGTTCACACTCTCCTGAGTGAGGACTCCCTTGAGTGTGCACTACCCTGAGTGTGCAGTCCCTTGAGTGTTCGCTTCCCAGGGAGTGCACTTCCCCGAGTTCGCACTCTCCTGAGTGAGGACTCCCCTGAGTGTGCACTCTCCTGAGTGTGGGCTCACCTGATTGTGCACTCCCTTGAGTGAGCACTCCCCTCGGTGAGGACACCCCTGTGTGTGCACTCCCCTGAGTGAGCGCTCCGCTGAGGGTGCACTCCCCTGAGTGTGCGCTCACCTGAGTAAGGACTACTCTAAGTGGACACTCCCCTGAGTGTGAACTCGCCCGAGTGAGGACTCACCATAGTGAGTGCTCTCCTGAGGGGGTACTCGTCTGAGTGATGACTCCCCTGAGTGTGCACTCCCCTGAATGATCACTCCCCTGAGTGAGCGCTCCCCTGAGTGTGCACTCCCCTGAGTGTGTGCTCACCTGAGTAGGGACTACTCTGAGTTGGCACTCCCCTGAATGTGCTCTCGCCTGAGTGAGGACTCCCCTGAGTGTGCACTCCCCTGAATGAACACTCCCCTATTTGTGCGCTCACCTGAGTGTGCGCTCCCCAGTGTGTGCACTCCCCTGAGTGAGCACTCCCCTGAGTGTACACTACCCTGAGTGTGCACTCTCCTGAGGCAGGACTCCCCTGAGTGTGCACTCCCCTGAGTGAGCACACCCCTGAGTGCGCACTCCTCTTAGTTTGCACTCTCCTGAGTGAGGACTCCACTGAGTGTGCACTCCCCTGAGTGTGCGCTCCTTTGAGTGTGCACTCCCCTGAGTGAGCGCTCTCCTGAGTGTGCTCTCACCTGAGAGTGCACTCGCCTGAGTGAGGACTACTCTGAGTGTGCGCTCCTTTGAGTGTGGACTCGCCTGAGTGTGCTCTTCCATGTGTGAGCGCTCACCTCAGTGGCCACTCCCCTGTGTGAGCACTCCCCTGAGTGTGCACTCCCCTGTGTGTGCACTCCCTTGAGTGAGGACCCCCTGAGTGTGCACTCCCCTAAATGAGCACTCCCCTTCGTGTACACTCCCCTTAGTAAGCCAGTGAAACCCGTTTTGAGCCAGTCTGTTACGGTTTAAGCCGGACTGGTCGGGTCTGAGCTGGTCAACGCCGGTTTGAGGCGGTCTGTTCCAGTTTGATCCGGATGAAGCCGGTATGGTCCGGTGTGATCTGGTTGAGCCGGTCTGGTCCGGTTTGAGCCGGTCAAAACCGGTTTGAGCCGGTGTGGTCCGGTTTGATCCGGTTTGAGCCGGTCTGCTCCCGTTTGATCTGGTTTGAGCCGGTCAATATCGGTTTGAGTCTGGTTTGAGCCAGACAAAACCGGATTTAGCGGGTCTAGATGGTCTGGTCCGGATTGATCCCTTTTGAGCCGATCTCATCCGGTTTGATCCGATTTTTGTCCGCGTGGTCCAGTTTGAGCCGTTTTCAGCCAGTCTGGTCCGGTTTGAGTCCGATTTGAGCCGTTCAAAACCGGTTTGAGCCGCTCTGGCCCGGTGTGAGCTGGTCAAATCCTGTTTGAGCCGGTCTGGTGCGGTTTGAGCCGGTGTGAGCCGGTCTGGTCCGGTTTGATCCGGTAGAACCGGTCTGGGCTTTTGTGAGCTGGTCAAAACCGGTTTGAGCCTGTCTAGTCCGGTTTGATCCGTTCTGATGCGGTCTGGTCCGATTTGAGCTGGTCAAAACCGTTTTCAGCCGGTCTGGTCCGGTTTGAGTCCGGTTTGAGCTGGTCTGGTCCGGTTTGAGCCTGTTTGAGCCTGTCTGGTCCGGTTTGATCCGATTTGAGACGGTCTGGCCCGGTTTGAGCCGGTCTGGTCCTGTTTGAGACAGGTTTGAGCCGGTCAACACCAGTTTGAGCCGGTCGGGTCCTGTTTGAGCCCGATTTGAGCCGGTCAAAACCGGTTGGAGCCGGTCTGGTCTGGTTTGAGCCGGTCTAAGAGCCGGTCTGGTCTGGTTTGAGCCGGTCTAAGAGCCGGTCTGGTATGGTTTGATCCGGTTTGAGCCGGTCTGTTCTGGTTTGAGCCAGTCTAACCCGGTTTGAGCCGTTCTGTACCCGTTTGAGTCCAGTTTGAGCCGGTCAAACCCTGTTTGAGCCAGTGCGGTCCGGTTTAAGCCAGTCTGGTCAGGTTTGAGCTGGTCAACCCCGGTTTGAGCCGGTCTGGTCTGGTTTGACCCCGTTAAAGCCCGTCTGGTTCCTGTTTGATCCGGTAGAGCCGGTGTGGGCTTTTGTGAGCTGGTCAAAACCGGTTTGAGCCTGTCTGGTCCGGTTTTATCCGGTTTGAGCCTGTCTGGTCCGGTTTGAGACGTTCTGGTCTGGCTTGAGTCTGGTTCGAGCCGGACAACACCGGTTTGAGCCCGTCTGATCCGGTTTGAGCCGGTCAACACCAGTTTGAGCTGATCTGGTCCAGTTGGAGTCCCGTTTGAGACGGTCTGGTCCGGTTTGAGCTGGTCAAAACCGGTTTGAGCCGTTCTGGTCCGTATTGAGCGGATCAAAACCAGTTTGAGACGGTCTAAGAGCCAGTCTGTTCAGGTTTGATCTGGTTTAAGCTGGTCTATTTTGGTTTGATACGGTTGAGGCAGTCTGGTTCGGTTTGAGCCGGTCAAAACTGGTCTGAGCCAGTCTGGTCCGGTTTTATCCAGTCTGGTCGGGGTTGACCCGGTCAAAACGGGTTTCAGCCGGTCTCGTCTTGTTTCAGCCGGTCTGGTCAGGTTTGAGCAGGTGAAAACCGTTTTGAGCCAGTCTGGTCCTGGTTGAGTCTGGTTTGAGCCGGTCAAAATCGGTTTGTGATGCTCTGGTCCGATTTGAGCTGGTCAAAACCGGTTTGAGGCGGTCTATTCCAGTTTGCGTCCGGTTTGAACGGGTCTGGTCTGGTTTTAGCCGGTCTGGTAGGGTTTGAGCTGGTCAAAACGGATTTGAGCCTGTCTGGTCCGGTTTCAGACGGTCTGGTCGGGTTTGAGCCGGTCAAAACCGGTTTGTGCCGGTCGTGTCCGGTTTGAGTCCGGTTTGAGCCGGTCAAAACTGGTTTGAGCTGGTCTTGTCCCGTTTGATCCGGTTTGAGCGGTTCTGGTCCAGTTTGACCCGGTTTGAGACGGTCAGGTCCACTTTGATCTGGTTGAGCCAGTCTGGTCTGGTTTGAGCCGGTCCAAACCGGTTTGAGCCGGTCTGGTCCAGTTTGATCAGGTTTGAACCGGTATGGTCCGGTTTGATTCGGTTGAGCCGGTCTGGTCTGGTTTGAGCCGTTCAAAACCGGTTTGAGCCGGTCTGGTCCTGATTGAGTCCGGTATGAGCTGGTCAAAACCGGTTTGAGCCGGTCTGGTCCAGTTTGTGTCAGCTCCAGTTTGAGTCTGGCCCGGTTTGAGCCGTTCTGGTCCAGTTTGAGTCTGGTTTGAGTCTGTCAACACCGGTTTGAGCCGGTCTGGTTCGGTTTGAGTCCGGTTTGAGCCAGTCAACACCGGTTTGATCCGGTCTGGTCCAGTGCAAGTCCTATTTGAGCCGGTCAAAACCGGTTGGAGCCGGTCTGGTCTGGTTTGAGCCGGTCTAAGGGTCGGTCTGGTTCGGTTTGATTTGGTTTGAGCCTGTCTGGTGCGGTTTGAGCCAGTCTAACCCGGTTTGAGCCGTTGTGGTCCGGGTTGAGTCTGGTTTGAGCTGGTCAAGCCCTGTTTGAGCCAGTCTGGTTCAGTTTAAGCCAGTCTGGTCGGGTTTGAGCCAGTCAACCCTTGTTTGAGCCAGTCTGGTCCGGTTTGATTCCGTTAAAGCTGGTCTGGTCCGGTTTGAATCCGGTTTGAGCAGGTCTGGTCCGGTTTGAGCCGTTCTGGTCCGGTTTAAGCTGGTCAAAACCGGTTGTAGATGGTCTGGTCCGTTTTGATCCGGTTTGAGCCTGTCTGGTCCGGTTTGAGTCGTTCTGGTCTGGTTTGAGTCTGGTTCGAGCCAATCAACAGTGGTGTGAGCCGGT